>NW_025920334.1:55541-105642 GCF_902686445.1 Sciurus carolinensis
GTAGAGGAAGAATTTTGGTTGAGGGAGGGTTTCCTTTCTCTCCCATCATTTCCCAAGATGAGCAGTCTTCTTTGGAATTCTGTTCCCTTGGCACAAGCTCTGCCCTCAAGTTGTTTAGACCTATATCCCCTTTGCCTCTTTGTGTTTTGCACACCTTATCAGCTCTCCTATTTGTATAGTTGTGCTGAATCTGAGTAGTTGGGAAGCAGTGTCTTCTCCTGGTCATACCCCACCAGCACTGTGAGAGGAGATAAACGTGGCCAGACTGAAGCTCAGCTGTAGAAAAGTTCAGAGTGCAAGGAAGATTTCAGGTATGCCTGGAAAACAAGTATGCATGTAGCAGAGGTTTTGGTGTGTTTTGGTGTGACCAAGTAGCTGTAATTCTCCTGTAGTCTGAAGACTCTGCCTCAGATGTGGATGATTTTGAATCATGCACATATGACCAGTATTAGACTTAGTAATTCTATGGGATTTTGAAGTTAATTTTTATTTGAGGCAAGTGGTACTCATTTTGATTGACAATTGTCATGAACATTTGGAGTTTTAAATACAGTTTTGTAAGAATAACAGACAAATTGACTTAGAAAAATAAGTAAAAAATAATAGAAGTGGCAAAATTGCAAAGGTGACATGAAAATAAATATATGGGGGAAACATTAAAAGACATGAGCAGAAAGGAAAACTCCCACACCCAGCAACAAACTGACCCATGCAGGGCCTCTGTGAGGTGCTGTCAGGGAGTCTTCATGCTTCCTGCTTTCCCTTTCTTGCTCTGGTCTATGATAATTTCTTCCTGTGGAAGTCTAGCAGTGAGCTGGGAGGCCAAGATTGATTCAAAACATCCCATTGGAGACTAGATTTAACTTCATATTCTGGCTCTACCACTTTCAAGACCAGTGATTTTGCAGAGGGCCCTCATCTCCTCATCTATAAAGTGGAAATGTCCTGGTACCTGGACTCTTGGACAGTGACATGAGCTGACATGAACAGTTGTTTCCCAACTCTATAGTGTAGACTGCTGTTCCTCTGCAGATCAGAGGGGAGTCTGCTCAAAGGGTGTATCTCTTTTCTCTTCTCCATAATCAGCTCCTTATTTTCCTGAAATCCCTCTCTGCATGGGGCAGGTGATCAGGCCTAAAAAGTCAGCATGGAAATCCCCTGAACAAAGAGGCACTGAGTCTGCAAAGTTGGCTTGAGGCAGATTGTTTCAGAGGCCCAAAAATGACAGGTTGGAACTGAGCATGAAAAACTTACTTCCACCTTATGGCTACAGGGGAGAAAAAAAAAAAGAATGGAACTAAGAAATGAAAAGAGAGTGGATCACTGAAACCAGCTGTGCCTGCAATCAGAACTTCACCCAGGGTTTTTACTTGCAACAGAAAAGCACTCCCTTTGCTGATGTTAGTTTGAGTTGCTTTTCTGTCACTTGATACCTAGATTATTGACTGACCTATTGATTTTCTCAATTCCTTTTTTTTTTTTTTTTTTTCAATTCTGGGGATTCAACACAGGGCCTTGTACTTGTGAGGCAAGCGCTCTACCAACTGAGCTGTATCTCCAGCCCTCAATTCCCTTTCTTTCATAGTAATGGAGGGACAAGACAATGGTAACAAGGAAAAACAGAAGATTAATCTCAAGAAAATCAATTGAGATAGAGACAGCCACAAGTCCCAGAGCCAACGGAGAGCTTCGATCCGCAAGCAGCCTCTGGGATCAGGGCAGGGCAGCCAGAGACTTCTCCAGGTGGCTCTGCCCACTCCGACCACAGGCTCTTTCCATGGGGCAATCCAAGATGGTGGACTAGAGGGGGACTGCACCCCCAGTTGCTCCAGAACCCAGGAGTTAAGAACGGGAGGCATTGAGAGACTCGGACCAAAATAGAGCCACAGGTGAGTCTGCCCACTGGGTAAAGCTCGGCCCGGGTGGCAGGCCCAGATAGAGGTGGCTTATCGGAGCAGGGCAGGGCAGCTAGAGTCTTCCACAGGCAGCCCTGCGCACTCTGGCGCTGGGCCCCTCCCACACAGCCAGCTTCTCCAGGTTCTCGGAGCAGGCCCCCTAGAGAGAGTCTTTCTGACCAGAACAAGCTCCAAGTCCCAGAGCCAGCGCGGCATACTCTGGCCCGCAAGCAGCTTCAAGGACCAGGACAGGGCAGCCAGAGACCTGCCCAAGCAGCCTGGACCCCTGCGGTGGGAGGTGCCTTTCAAGGCTAGATTCTCAGAACAGACCGCCCAGTGAGAGCCTTTCTACATAAAAACAGCCACAAGTCCCCAAGCCAATGGAGAGCTTTGATCCACAAGCAGCCTCTGGGATCAGGGCAGGGCAGCCAGAGACTTCTCCAGGCAGCTCTGCCCACTCTGGCCGCAGGCTCTTTCCATGGGGCGATCCAAGATGGTGACCTAGAGGGTGACTGCATCTCCAGTCACTCCAGAACCCAGGACTCAAAAAGGGGAGGCATTGAAAGACTTGGACAAAAATAGAGTCATGGGGTGAGTCTCCCCCACTGGACGAAACTTGGCCTGGGCGCCAGGCACAGAAAGGGGTGGCTTATCATAGCAGGGTAGGGAAGCAAGAGTTTTCCCAAGGTAGCCTTCCACACTCTGGCGGTGGGCTCCCCCCACACGGCCAGCTGCACGGTGCAGGCCCACAGTGAGAGCCTTTCCGCACAGAGCCAGCTCCAAGACCTCGAACCAGTAGGGGCTAAGGGCAGCTTTCTTTGGAAGCACTGCATTATCAAGTTCCTCCAAGATTTCAGGCTACTGAAGGCTGGGAGGGGATACACTGGAAATCTACCGGGACACTATAAGCCAATAGAGGAAATCTGCAATATCTCAGGGTCCCACTGACAGCTGACCAATATGAGAAAACAAGGGAAGAAAATGTCCTAAACAAACCTAGATACTACATCAATAAAACCCAATGACAGCACAGCAGAAGAAATGTCAGAAAGGGAGTTCAGAATGTACATAATTAAAACAATCAGAGAAGCAAATGAGATGAAAGAGCAAATGAAGGCATTGAAGGAGGAGATGAAAGAACAAATGCAGGCATTAAATGATCACACCAATCAACAATTAAAAGACCAAATATGGGAAACAAGAGATCATTTCAATAAAGAGCTAGATACTGGAAAAAAAAAAAAAACAAAAACAAACTGAAATCCTTGAAAGGAAGGAAACAATAAACCAAGTTAAAAACTTCATAGAAAGCATAACCAATAGGGTAGAACACCTGGAAGACAGAACCTCAGACATTGAAGACAAAATATTTGATCTTGAAAACAAAGTTGGCCAAACAGAGAAGATGGTAAGAAATCATGAACAGAATCTACAAGAACTATGGGATATCATGAAAGGCCAAATTTGAGAATTATTGGGATTGAGGAAGGCTTAGAGAAACAAACCAAAGGAATGAACAATCTATTCAATGAAATAATATCAGAAAATTTCCCAAATCTGAAAAATGAACTGGAAAACCAAGTACAAGAGGCTTATAGAACTCCAAATATACAAAATTACAACAGACCCACACCAAGGCACATTATTATGAAAATACCTAACATACAAAATAAAGACAGAATTTTAAAGGCCACGAGAGAAAAGAATCAAATTACATTCAGAGGGAAACCAGTAAGAATATCAGCAGATTTTTCAATCCAGACCCTAAAAGCTAGAAAGGCCTGGAACAACATTTACCAAGCCCTGAAAGAAAATGGATGCCAACCAAGAATCCTATACCCAGCAAAACTTACCTTCAAATTTGATGATGAAATAAGATCCTTCCATGATAAACAAAAGCTAAAGGAATTTACAAAAAGAAAGCCAGCATTACAGAACATTCTCAGCAAAATATTCCATGAGGAAGAGATGAAAAACAACGATGCAAATCAGCAACAGGAGGCGCTAGCCTAAACGAATAGCCAAATAAAGGAGAAACCAAATCATGTCAAAAAACAAATCTGAGTCAAATGACTGGGAATACAAATCATATCACAATAATAATCCTGAATGTTAATGGCCTGAACTCATCAATCAAAAGACATAGACTGGCAGATTGGATTAAAAAGAAAAATTCAACAATATACTGCCTGCAAGAGACTCATCTCAGAGAAAGAGATAGCCATAGACTAAAGATGAAAGGATGGGGAAAAACATACCATGCACACACACACAGCAAAAAAGCTGGGGTTTCCAACCTCATTTCAGATAATGTGGACTTCAAGCCAAAACTAGTCAGAAGGGATAAAGAAGGACATTACATGCTGCTTAAGGGAAGCATAAATCAGCAAGACATAACAATCATAAATATCTATGCCCCGAACATTGACTCATCCATGTACATCAAACAAATCCTTCTCAATTCCAGAAATCAAATAGACCACAACACAATAATACTAGGTGATTTTAATAAACCTCTCCCACCACTGGATAGATCTTCCAAACAAAAATTGAATAAAGAAACCATAGATCTCAATAACACAATCAACAATTTAGACTTAACGGACATATATAGAATATACCATCCAAAAAAGAACGAATACACTTTCTTCTCAGGAGAACATGAATCCTTCTCTAAAATAGACCATATTTTATGCCACAAAGCTACTGTTAGCAAATACAAGAAGATAGAGATACTACCTTGTACTCTATCAGATCATAATGGATTGAAATTAGAAATAAATGACAGAATAAAAAAGAGAAATTTCTCCAATACCTGGAGATTAAATAATACACTATTATATGATGAATGGATAACAGAAGACATCAGGAGGGAAATAAAAAAATTCTTAGAAGTAAACGAGAACAAAGACACATCATATCAAAATCTCTGGGACACTATGAAAGCAGTACTTAGAGGAAGATTTATTTCATGGGGCACATTCAAAAAAAGAAGTAGAAATCAACAAATAAGTGACTTAACACTACAGCTCAAAGCCCTAGAAAAGGAAGAGCAGACCAGTACCAAAAGTAGTAGAAGACAGGAAATAGTTAAAATCAGAGCCAAAATCAATAAAATTGAAACAAAAAAAAAATTGGAAAAATTAACAAAATAAACAGTTGGTTCTTTGAAAAAATAAACATAATTGATATACCCTTAGCCACACTAACAAAGAGAAAGAGGGAGAAAAATCAAATTACTAAAATTCAGAATGAACAGGGAAACATTACAACAGACATGACTGAAATACAAAATATAATTAGAAGCTATTTTGAAAATCTATACTCCAACAAAACAGAAAACCTCGAAGACATCAACAAATTTCTAGAGACATATGAATTACCTAAACTGAACAGGGAGGACATACACAACCTAAATAAAACAATTTCAAGCAATGAAATAGAAGAGGTCATCAAAAGCCTACCAACAAAGAAAAGTCCAGGACCAGATGGGTTCTCAGCCGAGTTCTACAAAACCTTTAAAGAAGAACTCATTCCAATACTCCTCAAAGTATTTCATGAAATAGAAGAGGAGGGAATCCTCCAAAACTCATTCTGTGAAGCCAATACCACCCTGATACCTAAACCAGACAGAGACACATCGAGGAAAGAAAATTTCAGACCAATATCCTTAATGAACATTGACACAAAAATTCTCAACAAAATTTTAGCAAATTGCATACAAATATATATTAAAAAGATAGTGCACCACGATCAAGTGGGTTTTATCCCAGGGATGCGAGGTTGGTACAACATTCGGAAATCAATAAATGTCATTCACCATATCAACAGACTTAAAGTTAAGAATCACATGATTATTTCAATAGATGCAGAAAAAGCATGTGATAAAATACAGCACCCCTTCATGCTCTAAACACTAGAAAAAATTTGGGTAGTGAGAACATTCCTTAACATTATAAAGGCCATCCACGCTAAGCCCATGGCCAATATCATTCTAAATGGTGAAAAACTGAAAGTGTTTCCCCTAAAAACTGGAACAAGGCAGGGATCCCTCTTTCACCACTTCTTTTCATCATCGTCCTTGAGCCTCTAGCCAGAGCAATTAGAAAAACCAAAGAAATTAAAGGGATACGAATAGGAAAAGAAAAACTCAAACTATCCCTGTTCGCTGACGACATGATTATATATTTAGAGGAACCTGGAAATTCCACCAGAAAAACTTTAGAACTCATAAGTGAATTCAGTAAAGTAGCAGGTAACAAGATCAATGCTCATAAATCCAATGCATTTTTATACATAAGTGATGAATCCTCAGAAAGAGAAATTAGGAAAACTACCCCATTCACAATAGCTTTAAAAAAAATAAAATACTTGGGAATCAATCTCACAAAAGAGGTGAAAGACCTCTACAGTGAGAACTACAGAACACTAAAGAAAGAAATTAAAGAAAACCTTAGAGGATGGAAAGATCTCCCATGTTCCTGGATAGGCAGAATTAATATTGTCAAAATGGCCATACTACCTAAAGTGCTATACAGATTCAATGCAATTCCAATTAAAATCCCAATGATGTACCTTGCAGAAATAGAGCAAGCAATTATGAAATTCATCTGGAAGAATAAAAAACCTAGAATAGCTAAAGCAATCCTCAGTAGCAAGAGCGAAGCAGGGGGTATTGCAATACCAGATCTTCAACTCTACTACAAAGCAATAATAACAAAAATGGCATGGTATTGGTACCAAAATAGACAGGTAGATCAATGGTACAGAATAGAGGACACGGACACAAACCCAAATAAATACAATTTTCTCATACTAGACAAAGGGGCCAAAAATATGCAATGGAGAAAAGATAGCCTCTTCAACAAATGGTGCTGGGAAAACTGGAAATCCATATGCAATAGAATGAAATTAAACCCCTATCTCTCACCCTACACAAAACTCAATTCAAAATGGATCAAAGACCTCGGAATCAGACCAGAGACCCTGCATCTTATAGACGTAAAAGTAGGTCCAAATCTTCAACTTGTTGGCTTAGGATCAGACTTCCTTAACAGGACTCCCATAGCACAAGAAATAAAAGCAAGAATCAACAACTGGGATAGATTCAAACTAAAAATCTTTCTTTCAGCAAAGGAAACTATCAGCAATGTGAAGAGAGAGCCTACAGAGAGGGAGAATATCTTTGCCACTCATACTTCAGATAGAGTGCTAATTTCCAGAATCTATAAAGAACTCAAAATCTCTACACCAAGAATACAAATAATCCAATCAACAAATGGGCTAAGGAAATGAACAGACACTTCACAGAAGATGTACAAGCAGTCAACAGATATATGAAAAAAATGTTCAACATACCTAGTAATAAGAGAAATGCAAATCAAAACTACCCTAAGATTTCATCTCACCCCAATTAGAATGGCGATTATCAAGAACACAAGCAACAATAGGTGTTGGCGAGGATGTGGGAAAAAAGGAACACTCATACATTGCTGGTGGGGTTGCAAATTAGTGCAGCCACTCTGGAAAGCAGTGTGGAGATTCCTCAGAAAGCTTGGAATGGAAACACCATTTGACCCAGCTATCCCACTACTTGGCCTATACCCAAAGGACTTAAAATCAGCATACTACAGAAATACAGCCACATCAATGTTCATTGCTGCTCAATTCACCATAGCCAGAATGTGGAACCAACCTAGATGCCCACCAGTTGATGAGTGGATAAAGAAACTGTGGCATATATATACAATGGAATATTACTCCACAATGAAGAATGATAAAATTATGGCATTTGTAGGCAAATGGATGAAATTGGAGCATATCATGCTAAGTGAGATAAGTCAATCTCAAAAAACTAAAGGACGAATGATCTCGCTGATAAGTGGATAAGGACATATATTGGGGGGTGGGAGGGGTTAACATTAGGTTTAGGGTTAATTTTAGGGTTAGGAATAAGGACTGTGGTAATAATGAAGGAAAGAAGGACTGTATAGAGGGAAAAGAGGGGTGGGTGGGGTGTGGGGGAAGGGAAAAATTAATGATTCAAACATCATTGCCCTATGTAAACATATGATTACACAAATGGTATGCCTTGACTCCATGTACAAATAGAGAAACAACATGTTTCCCATTTGTATACAATAATAATAAAAATAAAGAAAATTAAAAAAAGGAAATCAAAAGACTCAATTAATAAATGGACAAGTAAACTAAACAAATACTTCCAAAAGAAAAGAAATACAAATAGACAATAAATATACCCCCAAAAATGTTCAACATCATTACTAATTGGGAAAATGTCTATCAAAACTAAACTGAAATTTCACTTCCCACAATCAGAATGACAATCATCAAGAATACAAATAATAATAAATTCTGGATATGATGTGGAGAAAAATGAATGACTTTTGTTAGTGGAACTGTAAATTAGTACAACCATTATGGAAATAAGTATGGAGGCTCCTGAAAAGACTAGGCATGGAATCACCATATGACCAAGCTATACCACTTCTCTTCATTTACCCTGAAGAATTAAAATGATTATACTACAGTGGTACATATATACCCATGTTATAGCTGCACAATTCACAATAGTCAAACTACAGAAATATCCTAGGCATCCATCAATGGATGAAAAGCGAAAGAAAATGTAGTATATATACAAAGCAGAATTTAATTCAGACATAGAGAAAAAGTAAAATTATGTCATTGCAGGAAAAATGGATAAGACTAGAGACCATCGTGTTAAATGAAAGCAGTCAAAATCAGAGGATTAAGAGTCATATGTCATATGAGAGGATAAAGTTAGAGAGGATAAAGGAAAATAAAGCTGGAGATGAATCTCCTAAAAATCCATGGAAAGATCAGTAGAAGAAAGGGACCAATGGGTGGCTGTTGGGGAGAGAGGAAGCAAGTGCTGAGGAGTGATATTGACCAAATTATATGTTTATATTGTGTGCATGTACAAATATGTAACAACAAATCTCAGCATTTTGTACAACTATAATGCACTAATAAAAATGTGGAGAATAAAAGATTAAGTCCAGCTGAACATGGTGGCACGTGCTGTAATCCCTGTTATTAGGAGGCTGAGGCAGGAGGATTGTGAGTTCAAAGCCAGCCTCAGCAAAAATGATGTTCTCAAAAAAAAAAAAAAGCAAAATTCTCAGCAACTCAGTGAGACCCTGTCTCTAATTAAAATAAAAAAAAAATAAATGAATAGACTGGAGATATGGCTTAGTGGTCGAGTGCACCTGTGTTCAATTCCTACTACCCTCCCCCCCAAAAAAAGATTAAGTCCATAGAATCCTTTAAAATGACTTAATTCTCCCCATCTGTTAGACCATGACTTTGAAAATCCTAGAGAGTTATTTCTGCCTTCATTGGCCTCTCCCTATGAAAACAAAGTTAAAAGTTACATTTTGCTACTGGACTGTGTCAGGGACCAAGAAGAAGTTCTCATTCTGAGAACGTCCTGACCTTTACGATAAGCAGCAGCCCAGGGAACATTTTGCAGTTGCCTTGCCCTGCACAAACACCCTGAAACTGGCAACTGACAGATTCACAAGGCACGCCCCTCCCCCTCCTGGCTGATAGTTCTGACAATATGGCACCTATGGCGCCGTCCCTGCTTTTCTTCTCGGATTTCACCTTCCCGCCTGTGTGAACTTGCACCCAATCAGGAGCCCAATAGAAGAACACAGCCAACCAGCCTGCGTCTTTTCATACCCCTTATTCCCTCAGCATAAATACCCATGTGAACAATAAAAATTTGCAGCTTGATCAGAACTCCTGTCTTGCTGTCACTCCCTGTGTCTCTTGTCCCTTCATTCCTTCTCTCTTAGGTTCTCGGTCCTCGGTTGATGTCCCGTGGGTCGGGACAGGACTGGAGTGAATTAAATATAATCCAGGACAGATTATACTATTCGTTTTTCTTTGTATTTAAAAATAAAACAATTCCACTTTAGTTTGGCACTGTGTTTTTTTTCTAATGCATAAGTCAACTCTGAAAGTTCTTGCTTTTTTTCTGTATTATACATACATATTTGTCAGTAGTCATACATTAATGAAAATGCTAGTAGAAACAAATCATTTTTTACTAGATCTACAACACATATTAAGAACCACATCAACTGAGGCACTTTTTTTAGTTAATAGAACTGGTATAGCCATGTTGTGAATTCCAGTTCCTAGGGTGCCAGAACAAGGTTTACTTCTGATTGAATAAAAGTACTTGCAGTTTGATTAGGCTAAACAGGATGGGACAGAAGGTTAGAGCACTGCTCACTTTTGATTCGATAAATGCACAGTGGTCTTATTGGATTAAGCATATACCAGAGCCTCATGCACTGGAGACTGCTGACTGAAAATGATACTCTCATTTCATTCCTGCTTGTACTACATGGAGACTTCTCATTTGTGTTGGTAAATCTCTAGGATAAAATTTCTCACATGCAAATGTTTAAGTAAAAGTGGTGGAAATGGAAATTTGTCTATCTTGTGGAGACATCTAAAACCTGGACTGTGGACTGTGGATGATGACCATTCTGGCCTCATTGACCACTTGAATGCTGCAGCGAGGACCAAGGGTCTTTGCTGCTCAGAAACTAGGTCCAACTTTTTCTCCCAGTGGACCCACCCTCTAGAGCATGAGGAAGAGAAAGACAGTCTTGTTGTTCAGTTCCATCTTACACTTTCTCCCTTTTAATTTTCCTGAAAGAGCTGGAGACTGAGGCTCCAGAAATCTTGAGAGTGTAACTGGAGCAAAATCAGTGCAGAACATGAGAACTTTTCAAATGTCTAGTGATAAAGGGTTGGTGCCTTCTAGGAAACTGAGGCAGAGCAAAGACCCTCCCCCTTCAAATCCATATTTTTGTATTCAAGTAAGAAATATCTCAGACATGTTACTCAGACTAACAAGCATGAGTTTATTGAAGGAATAGGACAAGAAAAAGGGGACACTCTCAAGGGAGAGAGTGAGACCTCCCGGAGAGGAGAGTGTCTCCTCTGCACCCTACATTTATTAGTGTCCCAGAGACATTTCCAGATAGTCCCACCCAGGTCCCCCTCTTAACTTTTGACTGACAGCTGGATGATTTCATACTGTCAAGTCCCCAATGCCATAACAACTCTAAGTCAATTTGACCCATGCTGACCAGTTCTCATTGAATTCTTTAATATAAATTCTTAGAGATTTTATAATTAGGAGGAATTGTCTTTATCTCCCTGAGTTTCAAGATCTGGTCTGTGGAAAGGGTCACAAAAGTTTTCCTCTTTAGGGTAACTTGGGTTTTTTTATTGATATTATTTCAGGCCTTTTTATTTTCTCCTGCTGATAGCATGTATTTTGCTGACAAATGGGACATAGACTGTCCACTGAGACCAGGCAGAGATGTGGCTAATTTGCTTCTTGGAACAGAAAGCATGTGGAGGTCCACACTGTGAACCCACTTTATAGAATTATACCCTTAACCTCATGTTCACATCACACACATCCTTCTGTCCCCTATCATTTAGAAAGATGCAATCCAGTTGAAGTCATATTATGGTTGAGCATGGGCTGTATTTACATGAACCCCACATTTACAGGCCAACATCAGCTTAACCAGAGAACTTGATAGTAATGCATATTCTCAAGCCAAACCCCAAATCTACAGTTTCAGACTCAGGGTGTCTTGGGAATTCTAATTTTCACAATCCCTGCAGGTGCACACTTGGGAATGACCACCTATGTCCTGTTTTGGTCTCTTCTGCAAGAATACAATCTTTATCAAACTTTGAAAAAAAGCCTTTTTGTGATGGCCTCACTGACTGACATTCCAGACAGACAGGTATCCGGAATTGGCAAGTTACAATCCACGTAGAAAGACCCTGAGATCTGAGGGATTGGGCACCCAGTTCCCTTTTGCCCAGGAATTCAGAGAATTCTGTGGCAGTGTCCACTTTGAGAAGCTCAACCATACCCAAACCTAATAGTCAAAACCCTGTAAACATTTTAATATTCAATTATTTTCTGGGAGTGGAAGCAATAAACAATATGTTGTTTAATATGCTCTGAAAGCTGAGTCTCTGAGCTTTGATCATGATTGGTAACACGTTTGGGACCACGTTTTTTCTTGTATGGAAGTTCTTGGTTCATCGAGAGTGGATCCCCATCATTGCTCCCTGTGACCACTAGACGGCAGGGATACACTTTTCTACCAGCACAGAGGGGCTCTTCGAAACCAGTCTCCTGGCTTCTCTGGGTCGCATCAGAAATGCTAAAGTGTCATTGTGCTGAGATCAATTTTACTCTGGTGTCAAGGAAGTGATATGTAGCCATGGCATTGACTAGAGGGAGCAATGGCCATGTACTGTAGAAGAAAAATATTTTAGAATGGAGGTGTCCTCATTCTCTTGCAGAGCAAGATGACCATTTTTTCACAGCCTGGAGTTCTGGGGGTTGTCAGAGATCTGGTCACTGACCTTAATACCCTTAAGACAAGGGCTCATAACATAGCAATAGGGTATTTTCTTCTCATTGAAGGTCTAACCTGATTGTAAAGATACCCATAAAAGAAAAAGGTCTTTCTTTTTTGGACTTTGAATTGTTCATTGGGAAGGTAAGTGAGGAAGCAGGAGGAAAACTAGTATTTAAAACTTGGATTTATGTCAGGTTTTATTCCTGACTATAGAGAGTTTTGTCTGCTTCTGAGCCTCTTCTGTGACCCAAGTTTGCAGCCATGACAGAAGAGTGTGTGCAACAGGAACAATGTTTGCAGAGTTCCTGTTTCTAAAGTGTAGAAGCCTTCCTCCCATTACACTTCTGGCAGCCCAATCTGTTCTCCAACATTAAGATAATGAGTGCCTAAAATAGAAAATGGAAAACACAGAATTGGGTGCACCCCTCATTACCTAGGTGCAGGCCATGGGTGTAATTGCCCTGGCCCTTTCAAGAAACTTTGCAGGTTTGGCATTTTTGCAAGTTTAACTTGGGTTTGTTTTAATCTGGTATGGTAAGACTCAGAAACAGATTTGATAGGCACAGACCTCTACAGTTGCCAAAATAGTTGTGCAGGGTCATGTGGAAGGCACCAGGATTGGTCAGGAGACAGAGGGTATGGAAGGCAGGGGAGAACATGCGAATGAGACTTTATTGTATTTGTGCAGAAAGAAAAGTTGAAGCAGCATAAGAAGTTTTAGGATTACATTGTTTCAATAATTTCAGTAGACTCTAGGGGCAAGGGTCCTTCCTGATTCTCTGGTACCTGGACCTGGTGTGATTAGGGCAGACAGATAGTGTCCTAGGAGGGTAGGAGTCCAAAAGGGAGGGTATTGGTGGTGTGGGAACTTGATTTGTTAGTTTGGGTAAAGTGAACATACTGGGGAGATAGCTGACTATTCTAGGAATTGCTATCACCCAGACAGCATGCTGAGGGTACTGTGGTACATTCCAGTAATCCAAGTGACTGAAGGGATTAAAGCAGGAGGATTGCAAATTTAAAGACAGCCTGGGTGATTTAATGAGATCCTGTCTTGAAATATAATTTGAAATGGACTAGAGATCTGCTTCAGTTGTAGATAAGTTGGAGAATGCTCCTGGGTTCAATTCCAATACTCACCTCCAAACACACACACACACACACACACACACACAGCATAGAAGAGCATGTCCTTAAGGTTCAGCAAAGCCCCAATGTCAAATAAACAGACTACCAACAGTAAAGTCATGGTTAATGTAACCAAAATCCATTCCAAGAAATGAAGAAAAGTATAATCCTGCAGATGTTCCTAGCAAGTCTGCCCTCTGGTCCATCCAGGTCAGGACCTGTGTTTATCATCTTCTAGATTACACACTTCATGGACACTAAGCAGACTTCTGAGTGACTGCACAGCAGAACTTCTTGTTTTAATGGAGAATCTTCAGGTAAGACAAAAATTTTGGCCAGCAGAGCAGACAGTGCAGATGCCCCTCAACAGACTGTCATTTTGTCCTCCAACACTAATGAGCAGACATCTGCCTGGAGCAGGCTCAGCAAGCCTGGAACAAGAGAAGACTTCTCAGATAGAGAAGTGGGCAGTGGGCTGTCTTTGCATGACATTGTGTCTCACTGGAGCTTATATTCTGATAACAACATGGAAGGGGAAGTGAAGCACTGCACAGACCACTCTGCAATGCATGGTATCAGAAGTCAACAGGGTTTCCTTGCAGTTGACTTAAGACCTTCCCAGTTCCAGCATGGGACAGTATATTTTAATGTCCTGCATGTTAGTTTTTTTGTGTGTGTGTTTGTGTGTGCTTTCATGCCCTGTGCATGCAGCTCAAGTTCTTAATGACTCATTGTGCATGCTTGGGATATAGAAGGAGAAAATACTACCTTCTCAATTGGGAATTACTACCTAGGAGGATTCTTGCCTGACATTCAAGGAGAGGCATCTGGTTCAACATCAACAATGGGGCTCTGACTGGAAAATTTTTGGAAGGATGAAAAAACTTTCTGACAGAGAGATGGTAGCAAAAGAATCAGGCCCAAATTAGTAATCAGGCCCCTGCTTCCAAGTTTGAAGTTTCTCCTGAGAGTAGACTGTGTGTCCCTCTCTCCCCCTTTTGTTTCTTGTCTCCCTTCTTTACCTACTAGGAGATAATCTGTGTTTGAAGCACTCAGGACAAAATATGAACCAGAAAAGGCCAAGTGCCTTCCTGTATAGTATTTATGATCTAGACCAGGATTCTTAAACCTCAGCAGGATTTAGATACTTCTTTGTGATGAAGGACTTCCCTGTGCATGATGATGTGCTTAGTAGTAACCCTGATCTTTACCTACTAGATTTCCTAATACTGGAACCTGAAAATTGGACAATCAAAATATCTTTAGCCAGGACCAATGTCTCCTGGGTTTGAAAATTGCCCTGGCTGATAACTGCTGACCAGTGTGGCAAACAACTAAGTCCACATCTGCAGTCGTTTTCACAGATATGTCTGTGCCTACATGGGATCTTCTCAGGGGTCTGCTACTGCTCACAAAGTTCAAGGTAATGGGACTTACAGTGGGAGTTAGTATATGCCCATTGTGAGACAAGAATTGATGAGAGGCTATCAAATAAAATCCCACTCAGGAGAGGTTCTATCTTAATATCATTGTGGGGTTATCATGGAGACATTTTTGTGACATCAAAAGTGAGTAAAAGTTAGTTGGAGGTGTTTGTGAATAAATAAAAGATTAAACAGCCTTCCCCATTAGTCCCTTTCAGTCATTCCTTTTGAAATAACTTCAGGGTAGGTGAGTGGTAGCAGAGCTGCATCCAGAAGTTTTTTGACTTTTTAAATAAAACTCCAACTCCCTTTTGGTCTCTGTAGACCCTTAAAGAGGAAGCAAAGACTTCAAATGGCTTTCTTTGTGCCTGATACAGAGGTCATACGTTGGCATTTACCAAATGTTTGACCTTATCTGACACTTGTTGAAGATATATGTGTCTGTTTCCTGTGACATTCAATAGAAGGATTCCATCTAACTTTAGAATCCAGTACAAAAGTTACTGTCAACAACCTCTGAAATCATGAGTCTCATATAAACTTATCCTCCTCAATTGTTTCTTTCCAGATCTTTTGAATTCAGTGGTAAAAAGGCTGACTAAAACCCCTTCAAAAAGGGGTCCTCAGTCCATTTTATGTAGGTTTCAGAGAACAGTATTATGCACTAATTCTGAAACCTTTGTTCACTAACCTCCCTAAAGATCTTTAGTTCAGAAATGAGGTTCTATCCTGAGTTCCCAGGATGGCAGGTAGAGTCAAAGGGTGTCGGTGTTGCTAATAACTCACAGTCATGCCTGGCAGTGTAAAATGCCTGTAGAAAATCTATTTCTTTGTGTATTTTAAACTCAATACTAAGTTGCAGAAAGAAGCATTTTTTACTCCTGTGAAATAATTCACATTTATTTTTAGTGGTTCCACTCTATTCTGACACAGACAATATTGCTCAATTATACCTATTCATCAGGATTCACAGGTGACTGGTCCCAACATCCCTTGTGGATACCAAAGATCAAGTCCCTTATATAAAAGAGAAGAATATTTACATATTACCTAGGTAAATCATTTCATATACCTTCAATCATATGTAGATGATTTATAATACCTATTATGATGTAAATGTTAAATTAGTGCTTGTTTTACTGTATTGTTTAGGGAATAGTGATAGGAAAATTAAGTCTACATATATTCAGCACACATAATTTTTTCACTAAATAGATTCTCTCTGTGGTTGGTTGAAGTTGTGGATGCAGGACCCATGGGTATAGATAATGAACTATAATGTGATTGTACTTGAACATAAAAAGAGCAGTAACGAATTCTGAGATACTTACACTTTGCTAAGTGCAAAGCAAAACTCTCTTCTATCATGACCTCTCTTCTACTTGGAGCCATTAAAATGTGGAGATTGGGGCTGGGCATATTGCTCAGTTGGTAGAGTGCTTGCCTTGCAAGCACAAGGCCCTGGGTTCAATTCCCTGCAACGCGGGGGGTGGAACTTGGGGATTGACTTTCTTGTCTTCCAGTTATTCTCATGGTCACTGTTGCCCAAGGCTGTTTTGCATAGAGCTTCCTGGATGTCTCTTTATTGTGGTGTGTGCTGCCCTTTAGTGTTAGTTGCCAAATGTTTCCCTTTCCTCTCATTCTGGTCACATAGTTTATTGTACTTCTGAGCCTGTTATGCCAAGTAAAAAGGTCAGGCCAGTGATTGTGCGAAGAGCATCTGACCTACACATTAAAAATTTTACTGCCAATATTAACCCCTTTCCTGAAGACTCTGGGAAGACCTCAGGAGAAAGAGGTGAGCCTTTCTTGTTTCACAGGACATCTGACATTTTTGTATCTGCAGCTGCCTTTGCCTGCACCACAGCAGTGATTTCTGACTGCAGTTCTATGTGCCAGCACCTCACACACTATTCCTTATCAACACTCCTACATCGCAATCTTGTGACTCTGATCCTAACCCCACAATCGTGCACCAAATCTGGCCTGGGGTAGCCCACCAACCTCACCACCTATGACTGAACATACTGCTTCTGCTAAAAGGCTGCTCCTTGGAACCATAAGCCCTCCACAAGTGATCTTCAGTTTGATGAGAGGCAACACATTGTTATTGTGAATTAAGTCAGTTAACTTTGGGTTGTTTGGTAATGCAGGAAAATCTAACTGAAACACGACAATTTTAATTCATTGCTTTCCAGAACTATTTTCAATGTCTTAGTACTGTTTTAGGTTTCCATGAAATTGGGCCCATTTCTGTATGTTCAAATATGACTTGATTTAGCTCCAAAAATTTTTAAAGTGGGAAGTATTGACATCTTTATGGCAAATAATGCCATTTAATATAGGGAATATACCACCCTTTATTTAACTTGTTTTTTCTGTTTTAATAATTTCCTCACATACTTTTCATTATGTTTGGTTGTTTTATAACATAAGCTTTTTAACTTTATAAACTTTATAAATAATTTTTTTCTTTTTATTATGTACTTTTTCTCCAACTGCACTTAGTTTATTGGTTTTTTTTCCTACATTTTAATGTGATTTTTTTTCATTCTTTCATATTTGATGTAAGTTTTAAAGAATCATTGTTTTACTTCATTATAGATTCTAAGAGGTCATCATTTTAACAAATTCTGCATATTTAGTTTGTATTCTTATTTTGACCCAATAGTTATTTAATCATTAAAAAAATTTCCAATTGGAAGGGATGTTTTGATTTTTAAATGAATTTCAAATTTTACTACACAGTGAATACAGAATATTTCTATGAATGCTATCTTATGGAAATTATTGAAATGTCATTTGTGCATTACTATGTGGCCAATTTTTTAAGTGTTCTATGTGTGCATGAAGAGATTGTCTCCATTATTTGAATATAAATTTTGGTGTCATGGCTAATAGAAATTGAGGACTTCCATACAATTTTTTTAACTTAGAGTGGTGTGGTAACATGCTACTAACATGTTAGTATTACTTCTTACATTTCATGTAACTTCTGCTTTTGGAAGGTTGCTGCTGAGTTATTTGGCACACAAATACCAAAATATTATTTCTTTATTGGGAATTATAAATTTTATATTTATGCTACTTTATCTCACATTTAATCTATTTGTTCACATAAAATAACAGAGTAGTTATAATACAGGTTATTTACAGTAGTATCTTGTTCATGAAATAAGTATTTATACAAAGCATTATTGCACTTTTTAAACAGGTAAAATGTTA
Organism: Sciurus carolinensis; assembly: GCF_902686445.1. Classification (NCBI taxonomy): domain Eukaryota; kingdom Metazoa; phylum Chordata; class Mammalia; order Rodentia; family Sciuridae; genus Sciurus; species Sciurus carolinensis. The sequence goes on from NW_025920334.1 coordinate 73,674, forward strand.
CTGGGTACAGTTAAAAATGATTACATTAAGAATTTAGCAAGGCCTAGAAGAACATCTGTTCCTTAAATGAAAATGTGAAAGTATCTGATTTTGTTCCTATCCTTTAAATTTTTGCCTCTTGTCAAAAAGTGAGTAACGATACAGTAAGCATTGGGCTTTTTGTTTTGTTTTGTTTTTCCTTGTTTTCCTGTGTGTTTGTCAATTTTTTCTCTTTTTAGGTTGGTTATCATGTGTGTAAAGTTAAGGAGCAGAAAGCTAAAAGCAGAGTCAGGTGGGAGGCAGTACAACATATACTATGCCCCATTTCAAGGTTGAGGGTGGATAAGGATCACCCCTTAGATCCAGCTGAATGGAGCCCCAGGCACACATGCAAATTTAAATTAGTTCTACTCTTTAATAAAGGATGAGCACTGTGGCTAGGTGTGGTGGCACATGCTTGTAATCCCAGAATCTCAGGAGCCTAAGGCAGGAGGATAGTGAGTAAAAGGGCAGCCACAGGAAAAGTGAGGTTCTGAGCAACTCAGTGAGAGCCTGTGTGTAAATAAAATACAAAATAGGACTCGGGATGTGACTCAGTCATTGTCCATTGTATAATAAGCCTCAGTGACAGAAGAAAAAGGACTTTGCTGAACCTTAAGGACATGCTCTCCTTTGCTGTGTGTGTTTGTGTTTGTGTGTGTGTGTGTGTGTGTGCTTGGAGGTAAGTATTGGAATTGAACCCAGGAGCATTCTCCTACTTATCTACAACTAAAGCAGATCTCTAGCAAGGGCTACATTTGAAGCACAAAGTGGATCACAATTACAGAAACATATCTAAAAGAATGATTGATTCTTATTAAGCTATTTATATAGGGTATTACAGAAATAGTTTTGTCTACACAAATTTTTTGTATCTAAGGATTAACTGGATCCTATTGCTTAGTTACCAATAATGTATTTAAGATTTTGATTTAATTTAAGTAATACAATTTGATCTAGCTATTTTTCTTGAGATTTTATTGCATTAGGAATAAGTTTGGCTTTTATTTCACAGAATATTTTAAGAACATTTCAATTTATTATGCAAATTTTACAGCAGTTTGTGTAATAAATGTATTAGAGTTTGATTTATATTTCAAATAAGTTTATCAATAAATAAATCTGCAAGACTGCTTTTCAATAGGATAAAAATTTTTCCCCCAAGTCTTGTCTCTCTATAATCATTTTTTGTTGTTATTTTTATAAACCAGACAAGTATTGTGCATCTATACTCAGGAGAGTATTGTACATTTATGTAGGTTTTTTTTTTTGTTGTTGTTTTCTTTTTTAGTTGTAGATGGACATAATACCTTTATTTTCTTTATGTATTTGTGTATGGTACTGAGACTTGAATCTAGTGTCCTGCACATGCCAGGCAAGATCTCTACCACTGAGCCACAACCCCAACCCTGTAGTTTTTATTTTTTTTTTTTTGTGGTGCTGGGGATTTGAACCCAGTGGACTTGAGTTTGTGAGGCAAGCACTCTACCAACTGAGCTATATCCCCAGCCCTAGTTTTTTAAATATATTTTACCTCTTATATATATTTGCAAATACTGCCCTTTAGTTTTTAAATATAAAGTTCCATAAATCTTCTCTCTTTTCTAAATGACAAGTTGAATACATGAACCAGGGTTTTGTGTATATTTTCTGAATTTTGATTTTTACCTAATTATGTATGTAAGAAAATCCAAAATGTAACAGTTAATGAGGGTCTATTCTTCTACCACATCATTAAAAAGTATCTAACATGTAGGCAAAGCATTTGTTTTGTTTTTTATATGAACTCAATTTTAAAAAAAGAAATAAAGAGAGCAACATTTTTGTTTCAGACAAATGAATGTGACCTGGCTCTTGCATTTGGGAGAAAATCTTTCTCCTCTCTACCATTGGCATCTTTACCAGGGGTCTTCCAGAGAGATTAGGACTCAGAGGAATTTTCAGTTATTGGTGGTGTTGCTCATGATTTACTCAGAGAGCTCTATTTACATGACAACAAAATAGTGTGTTTGACTGTGATAGGTAAAAAGCATACTAAATAAGATTATTTAAGCTACATTATTAAATTTATTACTTATTAAAATTATTTATATTAATTGTGGTGCACTTGCCTATCATGTATGAAAACCTGGGTTCAATCTCCAGCATTGCCCCAAAATGAGTGTTTTTGTCTTACCTTTTTAAAAAACAAATCTTTCTGTAGTAATGACTTTATTATTTTGTGTAATTTGAGAAGGAAATTGAGTGCTAAATTTTATAAAATATGATTGTTAAAATAAGGTTAGAGGACTGAAATTGTTGCTCAGTGAGGAAGCACCTGCCTCACATGTATGTGGTACTGGGTTCAATCCTCAGCATCACAACATATAAATAAATAAAAAATAAAGTATTGTGTCCATCTGCAATTTTTTTTCAGTGTTGAGGATCCAACCCAGGGCCTCGTGCTTGCAAGGCAAGCACTCTACCGACTGAGCTATCTCCCCAGCCCTCCATCGGCAATTTTAAAAATTAAAATTAAAAAAATGGTAGAAACCTGAAAGAGTTAAATCTGTATGTGGTTAAGAGGCTGGTCTCATAGGCCTTGTTCTGAAGCAGAGTAATGATATGGAAAACAGGGGTTTTGTTTTCTTTGTTTGGAGGTGCTAAGTACTAAACTCAGGGCCTTTTAAGTGAGAAGCAAGCACTCTACCAACTGAGCTTTATCCCCAGTTCTACAGTCTGAGGTTTTTACTCATTGTTTTAAAATTTTTATTAAGTGTCTTTGAACACTTAAAGCATTTGGGGAAAAATGTTTTTATTTTAAAGCAGGAAGAACATCACCTACAATGCACAAAGTACTTATAATCAAGTATATTTTTTACTTTTTTACTTTTTTGCTAACATAGATTTCTCAATCACCTAGTTCAGATCTGCTATATATTTGATGCAGAAATCAGTCCCTAATAAAACCACTCTGGCCAGGAAGGTCCATTGTTTTCCCATTGGTAAGGATGGGTAATATCTGGCACTACTGGAACTGGAATAGAATCCTAACTCTCAGTGTTAACCTACTGAAGACAATTAAAATGAAATCCCCAAAAGAAATTGCATTCTGGGCATGGTGTAACACACCTGTAATCCCTACTACAAGTCAGACTAAGTCAGGAAGATCTGAATTCAGCATCTGAGGTACTGGAAAGCCTCACTGGATATGTAAAATGAAAAAAAAATCAGAACAGTAAGGCCTGAGAAAAAGGAATGAAATAGAAAGTCATCTATTGATAGCTTTCCTAGTGCATTCTTTCCCAATGACAGAACAATCCCTAGAAAGGAAGCCAAAGCATTGATCCTCCCCCAAATATATCCTTTCCCATTGACAGTAAGATGGAACCCTGAAGGAAAAGAGATAAACACTGAAGGCTGACCCCAGATTCTCCATTCTTCTCCGAGTAAAACAATTGCCCAGTAAAAACAAATTTTCAAATTCTCATAAACCTGTTTCCTGAGTGCCCAAACTGACAGTTGACCCCAGCACCCTCTCCCATTCCACCCAGTAAACAGACTCCAAATTTCTGAGTGCCCAAGCTGACATGCTCATTAAGTCACCTCTCAGTATAAACTATATAACCCCAGTCGCCTCCCTTATTCAGTGGCTCATTTTCCACCACAAAAGTGGATCTGTCAGAGGTACAAAACTCTGCTCTTGAATAAACAACTGAGATGATGCGTGAAGTTTCCATCTGGCCCAGTCTTTTTGTGCTAAAAGTTGGTTTTCTGAAATTAACCCTCCCCCCCATTACCCCTTCTCTTCTCCTCCAGTTAAGTTAAATGTCTCCAACTGCTCATACCTGGTGTGGACAGAAAGCAGCCTAAGCAAGCTTTATTGAAATTTGGGTCTCGGACAAAATTCCCACCACCCCCCTGGGTACAGGTCAGGGTGGAGAACTGGAGAAAATAGCCCGTAGCCCTCCCCCCCTGCCCAGGGTCTTTATAAACCAGAATAGGCAGGTGGTCCTTCTGAGTGATAGGTGGATGTGAGGTTTATCTGTCTGTGTTTTATTGGTAGCTCTTTGATGTGCTGCCCACTGCCTCAGTGTTTTTTTCTCTCCCACATAGCCACTCAAGTCCTGACCTTACACCTGGGGAGTGGCCTTTGAAATGACCAGCACCCCTAAGGATTTCTGAGGTCAAAGGAACACCCAGTCATGACTCATACAGCTACAGCTGAATCCCCAGACTGACGGCTCACCTAGCCTCCCTCCCTATCCTACAGAAAGAGACCCTTCACACCTTCTGTGTCCACTTGGTTGAAATGCTGCCACTATGTGACCCAGAACTGATCCCCAACCCTGTGTTATATTTTCACATCCCTATGCAATGTGGATGGAGCAAGGATTTGTATCAAATCCTTTAATGGTGCTGAATGCAGACTTTTTATGACCCCACCACCCACCCTTCCTCCCATTCCCAATCTTCCCTTCCCTTGCACACCCAGCAAACCTCACAGATTACAGACACATTGCCATTTGTTCCTGCATCCAACACCAGACTTTAAATTCTCCAGAGAAGTAAGACCTCATCCAGTATCTAACAGATAGGGACCCTGCCCTGAGACCCCAAGTGTCCTTCAACACTGAGATTGTTGTAAAGGCATTTCCCCAATTCCCAGCAAAAAGAAAAAAAAAAAAAAAAAGAAGTCCAGTCTGGAACTGACACACCAGTGGAATAAAGAGTGCAGAGGGCTCTTTGCCCTCACCTTGTACCTCTGTTGATCCTTTATAAAATAAGAAAACTACCCAGTGAATTCCCAAAGATACTCCCTTGGGCTGTCTCTTTACCTATTTCAAGACCCTTTTCTCCCAAACTAACATCAAAATTAAAACACCTCATTAGGCTCAGCACTCAAATTTGGCCACAATACAAATTAGATGATTTGAACTGATCGTCCAAGCACAAAAACTTTTTTTTTTTTTTTTGCAGTGCTGGGGATTGAACCAAAGGCCTTGTGCTTGCGAGGCAGGCACTCTACCAACTGAGCTAAATCCCCAGCCCACAAAAAACTTTTATCAAGAAATTTTCCAAAATTTAGAAATTTCCTATTACTGATTGGCAACACTGTCTGAAATTTACAGAATGGCATGGTTGTCTGAGGTTCCTACTGATACCACCATTCACGGGTGATGAGTTCTGCTCCTTCTAATGTTGAAGATTGAACACTAGAGAAGCACGCCAAGGCAAGTATAATAAGCAGGTTTTATTTAAAAGTAATAATACTGACATCTCCCGGCAGGAAGAAGGGGGCCATGACTGATGTTCTAAGGTCCTAAGAAGTGTGCACACCCTACATCTTTTATAGGTTAAAGTCTCTTTTGTTTTTCAGTTCTCTCCCCCCTTATCTCTCCTTCTGGTCTAGTGACTAGGCCTGGTTTTGCATTAAGTGAGAAGCCATGGGCAGGGGGAGGGCCAAGGTGATTCAGCCAGGCAAGGGCCCAGGGGGCATTAATTAGCAGCTCCATGCTTGCAGTCCTTGATAAAGGCAGGTAAATTTGGTAATCAATGGGCTCTGGAGATCCTTGACATTCCAATCTTCGTGGGGCAGTCTCCAACTTCCAGAGGCAGATGGCTTCATGGCTTCATTTCCTCGATTTTACCTGATCCTCTATTTCTACACTAACTACCTGTCCTTTATTGTGGCTTCATTAGGATCATCTTGAAGTTTATTACAGTAATCTAGGAAAAAATGTTAATGATAGAGACAGAAAGGGATTTTCACAAAGCCCAGTGAAAGTAACCAAAGGTGGTTTGAAAGTTGAGAGAGGCTATACTAAATTTAGATATACTAAATTTGTTTGTGTGTTTTGGTATTAGGAAATTGAACCCAGTGGGATTGTACCACCGAACTACATCCCCAGCTATCTTTTTTAAAATTTTGAGACTGGGTCTGGCTCCATTGCCCAGGCTGGCTTTAAACATGTGATCCTTCTGCCGCAACCTTAGTTGCTGGGATAAGAGACATGCAACACCAAGCCCAGCATCAGATACCCAATTTGAAGCAATGGGGACCTGTTTCCCTATGAAGTTAATTTAGAAACTTAATAAAACTTCACTGAACACACTAGACAATTTGTGCTAAAAGGATATTTCAACCAATAAAGCAGAAGACATACACATGGATACACACACCTGCCTTAAAATCTCAGAGGTAGTATTTTGAGGGAGGAAAGGACAAAATTATCAGCCATGTAAATAGCTCTGTGGCAAACCAAAACTGGGGTTCTTATCAATTTCTTTCCAGTTTGGTCAAGAAAGAGTCTAGTACTTGAGGAAGTTTTGTGTATTCATTTTTCTCAGTAGGACTGTGTCTGAGTTCATTCTAAGAACATAAAAATGCATTTTCATTCTAGGCTCAGGTGTGAGAAATGATGAGAATGTCATTGGGCAGCAGACATTATTAAAACTTTTGTGCCTTTAAAAGTACTTTTGTTCTTCTACAACATTATCTTCCTGATCAACACCAAAATAAAAGCACATTCTCTTGAATGACACAGGTTGTGCATTTCTGGCAGTTACCACTGTTCCATGGTGTTCATTGTGTTATATGTTATCACAGTAACAAAAGTGTGTGGTTTATTTAGTGTCATTTACTGTTACTTTATTCCAATTTTTTTTCTGCTGAATAAGTGATATAACAAATTAAATGAATCCCTTAATGCCTGCTCATATATTTCCTTTTCATCCTGTGCTCCTACAATCCTGGGATTACTTTTTTCCCTCAGAATTCTTTTCAATTATCTTATTCTCTTCAACTTGAAATATTACTGACAAGGAAAATATAACCCTTACTAATTTTAATCCTTGAATTTTTTTTTTTTAGGAATTTCCCTGTCTTTTTTAATTTCTGTATTTAGCCAGCCTATCATGCCTATTTGATTAAGTTTAAGGAATTTGTTAATAGATTTTTTTATTCTTTTTTATGTGTCTTAACAATTGTAGAGGTCTATAGGGGAGAAACAGGGATACCAGAAAGATCATGTGCTTCAGTTAACAAACTAATCAAGTTGCTTGCAATAATTGAAATCCTTGAAGCATCCTCCTTTATAAAACTTTGACTGTGGGGTAAATTTCCAGGTCAGGAACATAAATATGGCACCTTTGGTAATTGTTGCCCTCAGTAGTGTTAGTCAGCATGTGACTTCTTTGAGTTCAGAATAGATGATTTTTTTAACAGAGGATACCTGTTGATAATTGTTTAAAATTTTTCCAAGAAAGTAAGATAAAGTCCCTTTTTCTCTCCAAAAGAAAGGGAGCATTTGTGCACTGTAACAGTTAAAGTCAAATTCAGGGGAGCATGGATGCTTTTGAAGCCAGAATTAAGGACAGGTAGTCAGTGGAGAAATAGGAAATCGGGTCAATTCGAGGAAACAAAGCCATGAAGCCATCTGCCTTTGGAAGTTGGAGACTGCCCCTGGAAGAATGGAATGTCAAGGATCTCTGGAGCCCATTGATTACCAAATTTACCTGCCTTTATCAAGGACTGCAAGCAAGGAGCTGCTAATTAACGCCCCCTCGGCCCTTGCCTGGCTGAATCACCTTGGCCCTCCCCCTGCCCATGGTTCTCACTTAATGCAAAACCAGGCCTAGTCACATAGGCAGGAAGGAGAGATAAGGGGGGAGAGAACTGGAGAACAAAAGAGACTTTAACCTATAAAAGATGCAGGGTGTGCTCACTTCTTGGGACTTTAGAACATCAGCCATGGCCCCCTTCTTCCTGCCGGGAGAAGTCTGTATTATTACCTTTAAATAAAACCTGCTTAATATGCTTGCCTTGGTGTGCTTCTCTAGTGTTCAGTCTTCAACATTAGAAGGAGCAGAACTCGTCACTGGTAAATGGCAGTATCAGATTTGGAGGTTCCACCGAGATTTACGCCAAGGTAAGTAAGCTTCTCTCTCCACGCACCCCACATCTGTTTGAGGTGCATCTTTCTGTCTCTTTGTTTTTGGAGGGCAAAATGGACACCCGTCAGCTACTTAAATGCAGTTAGTGCAGCCGGCATTCTTAAGACTCAGGTGAGAGGTTTTCTGGCCCAGGCAAGTTCCAATCACCTGCTCTGTAGGCATGTTGGACTCTGCTGAAGTCATTTCCTACTTTTCTGTCCAGGCCTGGAGTGCAATTGCCGCCAGTACACAGTGTCCCTAGTCCTGATCTGCCCAGGATGCATGGAGGTGGAGGAAGGGTTGAAACAACTGAGGGGTTCTCGGCCCGGGCTACTCTTGGGTGGACCCCAAATGTTCCTTCTCCAGACTCCCCCTCCCGACAGCCCTGAGGGGTATCCAGGGTGATCAGTAGATGATGGCACTGAGAGAAAGTGCCAATCACCTTTGCCTCCATATGGGCCGTACAGTGCACAACACTCCCACACATCCACTCTCTCCTGGATGCTCCCCTTCCCTTGCCACTCAGACATTAGGAATTCAAGCTGTAGGATTAAGGCCTGGGATGATTAGTATGAAAATGCCCAGGTTCCCTTTGTTCGCATAGTTAGCCTTCACTAGCCTGGACACTAGTCTCCCCATTACTGTTCCTGTGCTTAAATGTGCTCATGGTGTTCTCTTTAAGCTGCAAAGGGAGGCATTTAAGAACCCCTCCCGTGAGACCTTCCAAGCAAAGGACGTTATACACCTACCAACCAATAGGTGTCCCCTCACCCTCTGGAGATTCCTTTAGCCTACAGGGCAAGAAGATGTAAAAGGCACACTTTTTACTTTTGTCATTGCTTTTCATAATTAGGAGTTTATAGTGGCAGGAGGAAAGCAGTAATGCCCTTAAGTCTGACTCCTCCCAGGGTCTCTAACACAGGGCAAACTAGGACTCTAGCACTTTTCTGAAGAAGGCCAGAAATAACTTTGGCAAAGCCAGGTAGTGAGAGACGGGTTTTTCTGGACCGTAAGGAAGCTCAGTTAGGGAGACGTTCCTAATACTTCTAACTCAGAAGGGAGCTTCTCTCTCAACAGTATTGCCAGGTTCACCACTATCTTGCATACTGCTAAATTGCAAATGATCAAGAAAAGTGCCTTTCATATGTTACCATGCTTGACAGCAATAATTTCTACCATGAGAGGAGAAAAGCCTTGAGGAATAGCCCACTAAGGGAGGAAAATCAAGGGGACCCTCCCAATTTAAGACAGACAAAAATAAATTTAAGGAGGCTTTTGGAGGATCCTAATAAATATTGAGATGTTTCAAAACTTACGCCAGGTATTTGACTTCACCTGGAAAATTATGCTATTAAACATCTAGAGAACAGGCAGTTCCCAGAAACCATCCTAACTGGGATTCAAATAATGAGTAGGATGCCTAACAAAAGCTATTATGCAGCCTTCAGGAAAGTCCTGCTATTTTCATGGAGAGACTTAGGAAAGCAATAAGAAAACACACCACTTTGAATCCTGAATCCATAAAGGGCCACCTACTTTTAAAGTATAAATCTATCATTTAGTCAGCCCCAAATATTTAGAGGAAATTACAAAATTAGCACGTGGCCCTGATCAATCCTCAGATGATCTTCTCCAGCTTGCATCTTCCATTTTTTATAGACATCAAAAAGAAAGAAAAGGGAACATAAAGGCAAGAAAAAGCACTTATTAAAGATTGTTCAAACTGATAGAAACTTTTAATGCCTTGCAATAGTGCATGCAATTCACCGATTTTAGGAGTTAAAAAGCAAACTGCCTAGTCCAAAACCTTAGAATAATGAAGCAGTAATTTCCCCCACCCTGTAGTCCTTAATCCATACACTTTTATCTTGGATTCCAACTGCTGCTTGGTTTACTAAGTTAGATTTAAAAGATGGCTTTTCCTGATTATGCTAGACTCTGAATAGCAATTTCTGTTTGACTTTGAGGAACCAGATACTGTATCTCAACTAACCTAGACAGTATTGCCTCAGGATTAAGATGGCCCTCACCTGTTCTGGACAAACCTTAGCTAAGGACTTAACAAAATTCGGAGAGAAAACATCTGTGATTGTTCTCCAGTAAGTAAATGACATCCTTTGTGTCTCCACCCAGGAGGAATATCAAAAGGCCATTGCAGAACTCTTAAACTTCTTAGCTAATAGGAATTTAAAAATCTCAAAAAAATAAAGCTTAATTATGTCATCAACAGGTTCAACTACAGGAAATAGACACCATAGGACAATATTCTGCCCCAGGAAGGGACCTTACTTCAAGTTCCTGTCCTCAGCTTACCTATGAAGCAAAATTTAACCTGTTTGTCACAAAAGGGAAAAATAAATTCTGGATAGGCAGCCATAGGCAACTCAATAACCAATGGCATATCTCAGTGAGGAACAGCAAAGTAGCTTCATTCTCAAAAGTAATGGAAAATAAGGTCTCATAATTTTCTTTGACATCTAACCTGTCCTGATGAGATGACTAAAATGCCCTAGGCCCAAGGTTTCTGTTAAAACCTGTTAGATCCTTCCAGATCTCAGTCAAGGCTTACATTGAAATGTAAATAGGAAGCCTAAAGGCTCAGTAGGAGACCGGTCTCAAACCCAAGGAAAAAAAAAGGTAAAAAAGAGCCTTACCTAAACTCCAGCAAAAGTAAATTTTATGGTGCCTTACTAAAGTAATTAATGGCCATATCATTTTTCCAGCACTCTTGTTTTTTTTTTAATTCTATATTTTTCTGAGCTCACAATATTTTTGACCAGTTCTATTTTTTATTCAACTAGAGTTTTTGAACATCTGTTACATTGCAATGGAGATTCACCTATAAAGGAACCTTTGGGGTCCACCTGAGAGTAGTCCGGGCTGAGAACCCCTCAGTTGTTCCAACCCTTCCTCCACCTCCACGCATCCTGGGCAGATCAGGACTAGGGACACTGTGTACTGGCGGCAATTGCGCTCCGGGCCTGGACAGAAAAGTAGGAAACGACTTCAGCAGAGTCCAACATGCCTACAGAACAGGTGATTGGAACTTGCCTGGGCCAGAAAACCTCTCACCTGAGTCTTAAGAATGCCGGCTGCACTAACTGCATTTAAGTAGCTGACGGGTGTCCATTTTGCCCTCCAAAAACAAAGAGACAGAAAGATGCACCTCAAACAGATGTGGGGTGCGTGGAGAGAGAAGCTTACTTACCTTGGCGTAAATCTCGGTGGAACCTCCAAATCTGATACTGCCATTTACCAGTGACGAGTTCTGCTCCTTCTAATGTTGAAGACTGAACACTAGAGAAGCACACCAAGGCAAGCATATTAAGCAGGTTTTATTTAAAGGTAATAATACAGACTTCTCCCGGCAGGAAGAAGGGGGCCATGGCTGATGTTCTAAAGTCCCAAGAAGTGAGCACACCCTGCATCTTTTATAGGTTAAAGTCTCTTTTGTTCTCCAGTTCTCTCCCCCCTTATCTCTCCTTCCTGCCTATGTGACTAGGCCTGGTTTTGCATTAAGTGAGAACCATGGGCAGGGGGAGGGCCAAGGTGATTCAGCCAGGCAAGGGCCGAGGGGGCGTAAATTAGCAGCTCCTTGCTTGCAGTCCTTGATAAAGGCAGGTAAATTTGGTAATCAATGGGCTCCAGAGATCCTTGACATTCCATTCTTCCAGGGGCAGTCTCCAACTTCCAAAGGCAGATGGCTTCATTGCTTTGTTTCCTCGAATTGACCCGATTTCCTATTTCTCCACTAACTACCTGTCCTTAATTCTGACTTCAACATCACATTTAAATATCCAAGGAAAGGTCTTTAAGTAGAATTTATTTAGATGTAGATTTTAAGGATCAATTTTGATCAATTTTAGATCAGTTATCTATGCAAACTGGCTACTTTTCCCATTTTATTCCAGTTTAAAAATTAAATCAGAGTTCTTGATCCCTACTTTATAAGGTTAATAAAGTTTTCACTCTTTTCAGTCTTGTACATGCTAACATTCTGCACAGTGTCTATAAACAGAAATTCACTCAATAAGGGTGATTTTCTGGGAATCAAGGGCAGGCTGTTTTTGTTTGGTATATAAACACAGTGTTAACAGTAATTGGCATAGTTTCTGAAAACAGTAAATTTTACAAGTAATAAATATGCCTATGGTGTGAGTGTTTCTTATAGTGGACTTTGAAGATAACATGAAAAAGTAAAATTTAGAGCAAAAATTTGTTTTGCAACCATATATTGCTATTAGTGAATGTGGAAAATAGCTGGGCCAGGCTAATTGGACAAAGAACAATATAATATATTTTAGCCAAGAATATAAATGATATTTTGATGTTTTTTATAATAACTTTTCAGTCCATTCCATCTATCATTCCTAAGGATGATGTTTTCTATACTTTCTTGGCTTCAGAAGGCATTATATTTGAAAGATTTACTTATTTGTAATCATGTTTTACAATACTGAGTTTTGAGATCACATACAGCATTTCCTACAGAGTAGCTATATTAATAGTAATAATAATAATAATAATAATAAAAACAACTACATCCCTAAGTTGAAAGCAAACTACTTACCACCTTCTAAAAATTACCTTGGCTGTTTCTATTAAGTCTCATTTCCTCAGTAGGAAAAAATATTTCAAAGAGGATTATTAACTAACTTTTGCATGTATATCTATCTACTGATGCCCACTGAAATCCCAACTTAATCGTAAATGCTGCAACAGAAGAGGCTTAGTCTTCACAGAGAGGAAAGTTATTTCTTTGTTTTTTTATAATATTTTTGAGTTCCTATTTTTGATTTCTGAGAATAAATAAACCAAGAAAAGAATGAATAATAATTTGAAATATTTTAGAAAATTAATGATCTTATGAAAAACTCTTGTGGATATTTGTTATGTGAATTATTTTATTTTTCATGTGTATAGAATTAAAATGTATAACACTTACATTTCATATTTACCTTCTCCTTGTCATTTTCTATACAAAAATTTATCTAAATTCATCACAAATTATCTTTTTGAACCAGGAAATGAACCCAGGGATGATTAAACACTAAGACACATCCCCAGATCTTCTTTTATTAATCCATTGGTGAGATTACACACCTCATAAACCAACCACTTTCTGAAAAGCCTCCCTCTGAACATTGTTGTACCAGGGAACTTTGGGAGGTTTTTCAGAACATTGCAGATCCAAATCATGCACGTCCTATCTCCTAAACAACTCCTTCAGGTGCTGCTTCTCTGCTATCCAAGCTGTCACTAATTTCTTAATTAAACTGCAGTAATCATCTTCTAGTACCTCTTCTGGTTTCCACTCATGCCTAGCCACAACCCAGTGCATTGTCTGAATGCACTTCTTAAGATGCTTTGTATGGGGTCATCCCCAGTTTAAAAGCCTTCATGGTATTCTGTTTTTTATATTAAAATTCAAACTTCGCTTTGCATGTGGCATCTGCTTCACCAGGAGCACCCTTTTTCCTGGCTATTGATTCCCTCTTATTTATTCTATAGATCTCACTTTAAACATTACTTTCTTGGAATATTTTTTCTAGTTCCTCAAGGCTAAAGATTCCTCCTCATATGTTCAGGAAGTATTATTGCTTGTGATATAATTACTGTATTTGTTTCTCTCTTTCCTGGCACCAGGACTGGAAAAGTGTCTGATAAACACTTCCTGATAATTTAGAATGAAAGCACTTTATTTCCACCATTGGTGATCAAACTCAAGTTGCTATGGAATCACCTGGAGGACCTACTAAACCATAGCCTGCTGGCTATACGCCTAGTTTCTGTTCACCAGTTCAGGGTTGTGCTGACATCAAGGTTGGAATTAGATATTGGCAGGAATCTGAGAGTGAAACACTGAAGTATCCAGAGGGGAGAGGTCTCATCAGGAGAAGCTTCCAGGTCCAGGTGTAAGTAACACCCCCACTCCAGGATGGGGAATGGGGACTTTTGTGTGCACATGAAAAATGCACAATATTTCCTTGTGGACGCATTCATGTTTTAACTTGCCTTCTAATGGTATTGGGGATTATTTTTCTCAGAGCACCTACTGAGAATCCATTGGGGACATTTCTTAGTGAGTTAGGTAACAGGTGACTTATTAGATTCATCACCACCTGCTTTTTAAAAAAGCACTTTACTAGTTTACTATAAAATGTGTATTCACATTTGAAATTTCATAAGAACAGAAAAATTTTGAACTTTTATGAGAACATGATTCCATGCCCCATGAGATAGAGGCAGAAAAAACAAGGATAGGTAGAAAGAAACCAGCAAAGAAACAGCAAATTTAAAACTGAGAAGCTGCTATGGGTACCCTCATGTTTACTTCCCAAGATTATTCTTCTCCAGAAATAAATTGTTTAAAAGAACTTGAATCTTAGAGTATTGTGAATCAAATTAATGTTCATATATATTGCTAGTTTTCATAATGTTTCCTTTAGACTAAATAAAGTGAAGGGGAAAATATCATTAGAGACTCAACAGTATTTTCTACACATGTGTTGACTGGATGACATCAACATAGAGACCCTGAGAGGAGCAGACAACTGTAACAGACCCCATGGTCCCTGATTAAGTGTTGAGCTCAACAGATAGATATCCCATCGCCCTGCCACACCTTACCAATTCTCATGTTCACTATCTACAAAATTTCTTTTAAAAAGATATACCAATTACCTCTAAAATGAGTCTCAGTCTCAAGTACCTGCACCCCTTCTCCCCTGGAGTGTATATTTGACTCTTATTTACTTTTCTATATAATCTCCTTGTATTTCTATAATAAATATTTGCACACCTTCTGATATACCCTGAAATTCCTTTCAATTGTGTAAGTCAAGAACCTGCCAGGGTCAAGTTGGGATTTTTATTTCATTCTGGGTGAACTTCTTGGATTCTATTCAGTGATACCATGAAGGAAGTCCATTATGACTTTCATTTTCATTTTTGAAGGGCTCAATTTATGTGTCCCTTTTTCAAACATTTATTTCTCTTTTTATTTTTATAGAGTTGCCTATTCATATTCTTTGTTTAATTCTATAGAAGTCATTAATCTATTTTCTAATTGATGGAAAGCTAGTTATATAAATATTAATATTTTCCATGTCTTTCATAAAAATGATTTGATTTTTAGTTCATTAAGTCCTAAGTATTCATATTTGTGGACATACTAATCACATATTCTCTCAAAGTTAACACAAGTGGTATGTTTGTTTAATAATTTAAGATTTTATAGGTGTTCCACATCTGTAATGATGGAACACAATGTATCAATTTACAAATAGTTGGTTCTATTAATTTTTTAGAAAGCTGTTTTTTTCTTAAAAATAAATGTATAAATCTATTTAGAAAAACTTTCTTTTTACCTCATGAGCCATAAGAGGAATTAAGACAGAGAGGAAGAAAGTACACAGGAGACTGACGTCTATCATGCCTATGAAGGGATTTTTAGTGGATATCAAATTTTAACTTACATAGGAATCACTTGGATATCTTATTAAAGTACAGACTGGATTCAGTAGGTCCAGGTCAAGCCTGAGAATGTACATTCAGTTCTTCCAGGTGAATTGGATGATTCATGGACTATAACAGGAATACCTAGGCTCTACATTGTAAGAAGTGGAAAAATATTAGTGAGTTTAGTGATCATTCTAATTCCACATTATCATTTGTTTGCAAAACCTCTTCTCTCTACTTAAGTTTATTATTCTCAATTTCTTATTCTGGAAAGTTGGAGACAACCACAGCTCATTTTTAAAAGAAAAATACATCAGTGCTCATGGAGTAACAGTCCTCTACCTCTTGGTCTTTCAGAATATATTCCTCATATTTTTCAATACTGAGGATGGAAATGATGGGTAATCAACCACTGAGCTACATCTCCAGCCCCTTTTTTTACAACTTTGAGGTAGTATATAGGTTGGTTTCATAGGAACTCATTTAGTTGCTGAGGCTGGTCTTGAACTTGCTGTCCTCCAGTCTCAGTCCTTCAAGTCTCTGGGATTATAGGCAGGCACCACTCTGCCTGGCATATGGCCCATAATTTTTAAAGATAAATGTACAAGTTTAGAATGTTCACTTTTTTGTTTTGTTTTAATTTTCATTTTTTAGACTGCATTTTTATTCATTGTAAATAAGTGGGATACAATTTTTCATTTCTATGGTAATACACAATGTAGATTAACACCATTCATGGAATCATATATGTACACAGGGTAATGATGTCTGTCTCAGTTAACTCTCTTTCCCCCACCCACTACCATCCCATTTTCAGAGAAAATACTTACCCTTTTTTTGGGGGGGGATTGGTTTATTTTACTTAGCATAATAGTCTCCAATTCCATCCTTTTAATTGCAAATGCCATTTTATTCTCCCTTAAAAGTAAGTAATATTCCACTGTATATATATTTTACAGTTTGTTTATTCATTAATCTACTGAACAACATCTACATGGTTTCCACAATCTAGCTATTGTGAATACAGCAGCTGTAAACATTGCTCTGGCTATGCCACTTTAGTATGCTGATCTTAAGTCTTTGGGGCATCTACTGAGGAGTGGGATAGCTGGGTCAAAAAGTGGGCCCATTCCAGATTTTCTGAGGAATCTCCATACTGCTTTCCAGAGCGACTGAACCAATTTGCAACTCCACCAGCAATGTATGAGTGTGCCTTTTTCCCCACATCCACTCCAACACATATTGCTGTGTTCTTTACAACAGCCATTTTAAGTGAAGTAAGATAAAATCTTTGCATTACTTTAATTACTAGAGATGATGAACACTTTTTTCATATATTTGTTAATCACCTGTTTATCTTCTGTGAAGTGTGCAGTTCCTTAGTTCAATTACTGATTGAGTTCTTTTTGTTTTTCTTGTAAAATTTTTAAGTTCTTCATAAATTTTGGAGATTAGCCCTCTAAATGAAATGCCTGTGGAAAAGATTTTCTACCATTCCATAGGGTCTCTTTTCTCATTCTTGTTTTTGCTGAGGAAGAGCTTTATAGTTTGAATCCATCATATTTATTGATTCTTGATTTTATTTCTTGCTCTCTGGGAGTCTTGTAGGAAGTCTGATCCTAAGCCAATGTGATGGAAATTTGGGCATACTTTTTCTTCTATTTGTAGCAGGGTCATGAGGGCTGGTCACTGTTGGATCAGAGTCTTGAAGGCCAGAATCAATTTTTAAAAAACAGAATTGAATATATAGACTTAGTAAAATCACAATAAGTACAAATTATTAAAAGCTAGAGAATTACTTACATATTACCAAATCTATAAAATGCAGTTTTAATAAGTGCCAGAAAGAACCCATAATACTTTTTCTTATAATCTTGAAATATATATATATATATATATATATATATATATATATATATATATATATTCATTTTACATAAAATATTCCTATTTGAAGCAATATTCAGAAGGATAAAATTAAGATGAAATCTTAGTCTTTTGGGTAGAAAAAGTCCATCCCTGGCTAGCTTCTCTTGCCAGCATTATAAAGGGGTTTCTCTAATATTTTCTTTTTTTTTATAACAGCTGTAGTCCAAACACTCCTCAAGATAGTAATCTGATGGTTTTGGAAAAGGCAACATAGCCAGTTGGGAGAAATGTCTTATAGCAGAACACTGGAGATCTGGATTCTTGTTCTGGTTCCAACACAGTTGGCTTGCATATTTTAAAATTTCCTGACTTTTTTTCTTTGAATGAAGAATGGAGACAATAATAGAGCTTTACTTCCCCAGCATGATAGTGGAATAAAATTTTCCCAGTGGGGTCTCCGGACAT
Organism: Sciurus carolinensis; assembly: GCF_902686445.1. Lineage (NCBI taxonomy): Eukaryota > Metazoa > Chordata > Mammalia > Rodentia > Sciuridae > Sciurus > Sciurus carolinensis. The sequence goes on from NW_025920334.1 coordinate 91,401, forward strand.
TCTCTCTAATGGCAGTGATGTCATTGATCTCTTATAACTTATCCTATACTGATGTGGTTTTTCAATTTCCAAACCAGTTGCCTCAAAAATTTCTGCTAACTGCCAGTAATTTGCAGAAAATTTGCAATTTGAAAGAACAGAGCCTGTTCCTCCAAGCCCCAATCTTCTCCCCTGGTACATCTCTCCACATCACATCTCTGAGGATAGCAGAGATGGTTAGTGGTAGAGAATACAGGAGTTGAGCCTCTGGCTTTGGGAAAGATACTTTGGTTCTGTAAGCCTCAATGTTCTCATCGGTATCAATGATATTCATCTGTCATCATGGGTAAGGTGGTGATACTGTAAAAGAATGGGCCACAGTGAGTGCTCAATTCTTAGTAGGTATTGCTTATTTTCCCCCTAAGTTTTCATAAAATCTTTCTAAATTGAATAAACCCATGTTGCTTGCAACATAAAATAAAAATAGCCTCTCCCCATGTGCAGTTACATTCATATATTTCCAGGAAACCAGGGTCTTGGAAAGGGCACTACTGGGCTCTGTTAGCCAGTGCCCCTTAGGGACCCTTAATATGTTCTCAAAGAACAGGACTCCTTTGTGCTGCATTGAGCCCTTGTCTCCTTTCTATCAAAGTGAGAGAAGGGGGCAAAAGTGAGACTAGGGTCAGATGTAGTTCCTAATCCATCTGCTCCACTTGGCTGCTGTCATCAGGTCTCAGTTTCCCCACTTTTCCTTTCCTGCTTAGACTTGTGCAGGGTGGTGTGTAATTGTTAATTGGGGTCCAGGTATATGGGTTGAGGGAAGAACTAATAAAGAGACAAGCACACAGGATGGTGAAGAGCAAGAATTTGTTCTTGTGAGAAAGTCAGTGCATTTTATTATCTATTCCAGAGTCCTATCAAGTTACACTATATTATGTAGTACAGTTATCTTTGTTCATGTCCAGATCACATAACTTGCTTGCTTCTCAGAGTCCACTAGGACAAAAGGTTATTATAATAAGATAATGTCTACAGGACTAATGTCCAATGCCTCAAGGACTGAGGAGTTTCAGAGCATTTGTAAGTCATTCAGAGCACCTGTTGTGTCCTGAGGCATTTGCTCAACTGTAAGGACTTTCACCCCTCTGTATATTGACTGATCTGAAATCCCTACAACTCCCCTTTTTTGTTTTGTATGGTCTTTAGAATAGTCGTGACTTGTCTTCTGTTCAAGGAAGATGCAGAGAGAAAGCAAGGCAAATATTTTCAAAAACAAGCACAGTATAATAAGGCAAATATCAATAAACATTCTACAATGAACAGTTCTTTGACCTATGTAAAATTTGTTAGTCATGAGATTAACCAATCTAAAAAACCCCATCTTCCATTCTCTTGTTGCAGCTTCTTTACAATGTCCTTAAGATGACCCAATTTCCTTTAAATGGGATTACTATTATTAGTTAAATGGAAACAACACATATTATTAAATTCTGGCATCCCTTATGACGTAACTTCAAAAAATAATCAATAGCTGCCATATTATCAAATATAGATTGATGATACAAATTTCAAAAGAATTAACAATTTTTGTTAAGTACTTGGGCACCACCAAGGATACAATAGCACAGAAATAGCACAATAATAGTCAGCATAATTGTGGAATTCTGGGTAAGTTTGGCAGCAGAACTGTAACCAAATTTTCTGGGTTATATTCTAAATACATCTGGGCTAGCAGTTGTTGAGCAGATGTTGTTAAAACCTTTATATTTCCCCAAGTCACTAGATGATTGGAAGACTGATGGTTTCTTGGGCCTCTTGTTCTTATTGTATGTTCCTTCTTTGAGTTAGGATCCTCTTCAACTAGGGTCAAATATAATTTGGGAATCAGATTGAGAAATCCTTGATGCCAACTCATGGTGATTGATGGATTTCACACATCTGGCAGAAATCCGGACAGAAACTCTAGGAGTATATCCCCTTCTGCATGCAATTAAAGGGGCAAAATTCTGCCATATTGGATCTGGTGGAACTTGGTATTTTACCTAAATCTTTGGTAGGTGTTCCTTAGGGGAAATGTACCGGTCCAAGACAGAGGACCAATGATGTGCATTATCTTCATACTATACATTAAGAGCATTTGTTGTGAACAAAGCAATATTGAGAGCATTATTAACATGAGCAAGGCTATGTTTCCTTTTATGTTTTCTTTTAAAAGGCACCTTTAAAGTGTGCAATGTTCACTTTCAAATAAAGTAGGATTGTTAGGAATTCCACAGGTAAGAATTATATTCATTGATTACAAAACTTAGTAAAGGAACTAGAAGTATAAGTAGGAGCATTCTCAGATTTTAAATGATGAGGTTTGCTCATGGTGGCAGTGCAAAGGAGCACATGAGACATACAGACTGAGACCTTCTCTGAACGATGTTCAGTGGCCCATATAAGACCTGGGGATGAATCTGTGGTAACATGTAAAAAGAAACAGGGGTGAAAAGGAGGAAAATGAGCTATATTTAACTGCATTATGATATAAACCTCAAGGGTTTACATTTTCCCAAGCAGGAAAGCAAAAGGGATTGAAATGAGAGCAATTATTAATGATGAAATGGGCCTGTTGACAGGAAATAGAAAAGGTTTTCATTAAACAACAAACATTTTGATGAAAAAATTGTGTGATACCATGGCATTTGAAAAGAGAGGATAAAGTGATTTTATAGCAGCATAGCATGAGCATTTCCTTCAGTGAGTTTTCCAGAGATCTTAGTGTGGCTACATATATGAGGAAGAAATACTGGAGTTGTATAATCCTATAAAAGAGATTGAAGAGTAATAAGCAGGGATAATAAATTAGAGTCCAAATAAGATGACCAAATTGCAGAAAAAATATGAGGTATCAGTTTGGCTATATACTGAGAATCTTTAATGATGTTTAATGTTGTGGGAAACATATGAAGAACCATAATAATTGCAGCTAATTCTGCTCACTGAGGAGAAGCTTGAGGCAATGTGGAATATTAAGTCCATTTTTTATCAGTGAATATAGATAATAAATCCTTTTTTTCCTCCATCAGTATAGACAGTAATCCCACTGTAAAATGGAATGGAGGAGATTATAGAAGGAGCATGAGAGACTTGACACAAGGAAAGGCACTCATCCTGAGGTGCATGGAAAGCAACAGGAGTTAAAATTTAGTTTAGACAGCTTGAGAATATGAAGAAAATTGTAAATACTGTAAATGTAAACTCTTTCTATAAGTAAGATAAAGTACATGAATATCTGTTCCTGTAAGAGATAAAATATGGCAAATATCTGAGATCAATTGAACATATATGTGAGCATAAGGGATAACATTTTTTTCTGAAAATTGAGGTGAATATGATCACTGTATTACATACAAGATTTGAGTATAAATGGCAACAGCTGCAGTAAAGGCATAAGGCTTTTCTGTAAAGATTATTAGAGATAAAAGAACATTGAATGTTGGGAGTCTATAAAAACTGTAAATGACTTCTCATTAACATGCTGAAGAACTGCAGTGAGTGAAGGAGTTAACTGCAAAAAACTGGTGGGATTATGTTGTTTTTTCAACAGCTGAAAAGAAAGGTGACAACACATCAGTAGTTAAAGAAATATATGGTGGAGCCCAATTAAAATGTCTTAAAAGTTGCTGTAATAAACTAAGAAGAATTTGGAATAAAATTTCAGTTTTGCAACATGAAGAATGGAATAGAATTGGCATATTTTACATCCTAAATAGTTAATAGGGAGTTGTCATTGAAATTTTTCTCTGGCCATGTAGAGACCAGTTCATAATAAAATGTGTTGTAATTTAATTAAAGTATGTTCTGTAAGTTTGGCCCAGAAATCAATATATCATCCATGTAATGATAAACAATAATAATGATAAACAATAATGAGAGAATAATTGTCAGAAACACTGGAGAGACTTATTCACAAAATGTTGATATAATGTGGGTTTACTGAACATACCTTGAGGAAGAACTTACCACTGATATTTATCAGCAGGTTATAAGGATTGAAAACAGGAACTGTGAATGTGTTTTTTTTTTCTCAATCATCAGGAAAGAGAGGAACAGTTAAAAAAAAGTCTTTTAAGTCTACTAAATATAAATAAAAATCTTGAGGAATTAAATTAGGATTAGGCAAACAATCCACATTGAAGTGGACCATATGTTCTGTACATTTATTAATTTTTCTTAAATCTTGTAATAATCTCCATTTTCCTGATTTCTTCTTTATGATAAAAATGGGTGTATTCTATGGACTGGTAGAAGGTTCAACTTGTCCCAATTTTAACTGATCTTAAATGAGAGTCTCTGCAGCTGCCACCTTCTCCTTAGACAATGCCATCAGTTTACCCAGACAGGAGTGGTGACCTTTCACATTCATGGCAAGGTGGTCAATTTCACAGAGACAACTATAAAACAGGTAACTCCATAAGCATTTGCAACTTGTGTAAGATGTCTTTGCCCCTTATAGGAAAGTGAATAGTCATAATGTACGGTTGAATATGAGTAATAACTTGTTGTGGGCTGGAAGGAGTGAAGAATTGCTGTCATAGAGACCTTTTAGACACCTGTTTATTATTTCCTCTAGTGCCTGAAGGGATCACACTCTGAAAGGGCCATGAACAAGGCTACATTGAGACAGGTGAAACTGGTGTCAGCACTAGTGTCCAATAACCCTGTGATTGACTGCTCATTTTAAAAAAAAGGGTGAATTTTCATCTATTTGCAGTAAAAGCTATACATGCTCCTGTAACACTGGAACCAAATCCTTTACTTCCTCTTTCATTTAGGGGTTGTTGGGCAATAATATAAGGAATGACAATTAATTGAGCTATACAGCATCCTTTGGGGAGAATTAAAGTCATATGAGACCAAACTTGAATGTATATTACACCAGTGTAATCAGAATTATTCACTTCAGGATTTATAGATTTTTCTTCTTTAGCACTGTGAGAGTGGGGCAAAATTAAACCAAAGTTAACTTTCAGTAGAGGTCCTTGAGTTTGGGTAAGAATTTTATAAACTTCCTCAGGAAGACAGAGTTGAGCATCCTCAGTAGTATTCAAATCTAATCCCTCTAGTAGCATAAAAGTATTTGTGGAAGAAGCTTCTGTTTGAACTGGAAACATCTGTGAATGAGACATCTGCATCTGCAGATGAGAAGGGTTCCTCCTCCTTTGACCTTGGGTCTGAAGGTGACCCATAATTGAGTTTTCTGACATGTCTGTTTTATATCTGCATTGACTAGCCCAATGAAATCCTTTATGACAGATTGGACATTTCTGATTGGGTTGTTTTTGCAGTCCCCCCCCCTTTTTTTAATCTTACGGTCATTTTGAAGATGACCAGGTTTTTTGCAATTGTAACAAAGTTTATCAAAGTCATGTCCACTCCTGGGAACTTGGGTGGGTGCAACCAAACTCTAGTCTGGTGAGGGGTGAAGGGGGATTGGAAAATAAAGATTCACAAACACAGAACTTGAAGATTAAACTGGGATCTAGTGGAACTCTCTCTGATGAAGATGCAGATCTAAAGAGTTATGCCAGCAATTTTTATTTATATATATCTCATTATTAGGTTAAAGACAATGCAATTTTTTACATTCAGGAAAGTTATAGAAATTAGGACATCCTATGTAGTTTTTCTGTGGTTGCAATCCGCAGTTGGAAAGTGCAATGATAGGAGATTTGTGCAGCTCTCAAGAAAGACCATTGTTAAGTGTTACTATAACGCAGGCAGGAACCTGGAAAGCAAAACTGATGAAATATTATGATTGTCTAGCATAAGAATCTTTTCCTTTCCTGGACCTGTGTGCCTGAGATCAAAGTCAGAGCTAATAGGAGTCTTGCACAAAGCCTGCTCATGCAAGGCATTGCCACAGCAGCTAAGCATCCTGTGCCCTTGCACAGAAACATTCCCAGGCTCTTGGCATGCCACAGCTATGAGGTTATCAGAGACACCCAATCTCAGTCATTGGTCTCCCATCCTCTGTCACTGCTATCCACAGGTGTGGTTGGGCCCCATGGTGCCTCTTGTTGCTAGGAATTAAAAACCATTTGCATTAACTTCTCATTAAGAATTGGTGTGTCACTACCAAGTACTGAGACTGTGGGTGGGTGCAGCGCACTTCTCTGGGTACACACAGGGGTAAACCCACATGCTCTGGGACCAAGACTCACAGTATTCCCTCCCCCTGCCTTACCTGCATGGGTCCCACCTGGCCCACAGCACCTGGGCACCCTGTCCACTCAAGCCAGACCCATAAGCCCCTCCCTGAGTGAGTACTGAGATGCAGCTGTGTGCAGTGTCCACCCCAAGTCCCTAGAGTCCAAGTCTGCATGGGAAGCTGTCAGATCAGTGCAAAATTGCAGGAGAGTGGGAGGGTGTGAGTCTGGGCAAGAACCACCTCTCTGATCCATCTGCTTCCCCACAGGTAGCACGTGTGAAGGGACCCTGAATTGGAAGTGATGGCTGCTGCCCAGGGAAAGGTGACAGCAAGCCAGTGCTCTTTCTTCTCAGTGATGGTTCGTGTTGGGGTGGGATGGTGGTGGCCACCAGGAGTGGCCAGGCAACACGACCTCCTGCAGGGCAGTCACTGTGTCCCTGCCCACTCCAGTGCTGAGGTGCATGGCCCTTGTGGTTTGATCCAGCATGGCACACCCAGAACTAGGGGTCTGGTAAGGCATTGGGGACCCTTCTGACCATGACCCTGGCACCACCTGGGAAGCTGGTGCGAGGAGGTGAACAACAAAATTCATCCCTGGCAGTGGCAGTTGTTGGGACCTGCTGATGCTTCAACTGCTATTGTTCTGGGAGCCCTTGGAAACTTGGCGTGTGCTTAAAACTGTTGCCACCGGGGGCATGGGCCTGTTTTTGGGCCAGGTGTGTTGGATGGGGTGGGGGTCACAGGGGGGTGGGAGTCACATGGTGCCACCTGAATGGCATAGAGTGGGTGTAGGCTGGGTGGACTCTCCATCTGGGGTGGGCTCCTGGGTGGGCTCCTGGGCACAACATCACAAATTTGGTGAGCATGAACTTCTGGGTCCGCACCTTTTCCTCAGAGTCACTGGGTCAGGATGGGGCATTACTACGTCTGGAGGATCCAGTGTGCCTTTAATCCATGAGGCATCCATGAGAGGGAAATTGACTCAGTGAGTGTGCACTGTGTTGCTGTTTTTTCCCCTTAATCAAAGTCATGAGAAACCTTTAAAACTGTGACCTCGTCCTCTGCTCCCTCAAAGAATGCCAGAGACCCATCCAATTACTCAGATTAATGGTGAGTTGATTAGTGTCTGAGTCTCAGAACCGCAGACTTGTTATCTTAGGATGACTGACATTCAGTGAACTTCAAATGTCAAGTGCCAGTCACAGCAACCCACCCTTTCAATCCTCTACACTGGACCCTGTCCTCCTTGTCCCCCAAGACCTGGTTTCCAATACCAAGTGGGTGTTGTGTAATCCCTGGAGCAAAACTTTCAGTGTCCAAAACTTTGCCAGTTCACTATTTATCCCTCTGTTGACTTCTATTTAGAAAACAGAGGTGAGTTGTGAAATAGGGAAGGAGGATCTGCTGATGTCAAATGACCTTTTGAAAATGGAGATGCAATCTATTGTGCAAGAGCTTTCCAAACTAAATCTGAATTTTCCACCTAAACTTTACCAAGCCTGCTAGGTAGCATTATCTTTCACAGAAGTTTGCTCTTCAAAAATATTAATACTTCTCTTTGGTGGGGTCTTGAAAATGAATGAGTGAACGTGTTTTGCTGCTATCTGCTTTAGAAAAATTAACTGTACTATATTCATAACCTATCCTGAAATACTGCCACACTAAGAAACTGCTTACTTCCTTGATTTAGGTGAGTCAGTGATTTCCGTTTGATAACATTTTAAAGGTTTGAACTCAATTATGGTCAGATGGCTTGACAAAATAACTTTTAAATTAATGTTTATTGGAGATCCAAGATGGCAGACTAGAGGGAGGCTGCGTTACTTGTTGCTCCATAACTCCGCTTTGAAGTAGAGGATATCTGTTTCTTGGTGAGGCAGGTTTTGCTGCTTATCGATCCTCTGTTGTTTACCCCATTTGTCTACTGTGATCACCTGCAAGCTCCCAGCATATCAACACCTTTTTTGAGTGCATATTGCTCACTGCCAGGCACCTATTATCTGCCATTTTCCTGCCTCTTGCCTGTCCATCACCTGCCTTACACCTATCCATCACCCACTGCCCGAGGTTCTTCTCCCGATTGTCCAATGACAGTCAGCAAACTGATCGCCAACTGCCAGTGAAGTGCCAACTGCCTGCCATTACTTGGAAGTTCACTGTGACAGTACCTGCAGGTTTGATTACACGTGGCTGCTGCCATTTTGAGACAACAGCCAGGCCTCATAGGACCCCGGGCTGGACTGACTGAGCCCACTCAGGAACTCTCCAGTATCCCTCAGCTGGACCAATTACTCCCTGCCTCTGGGGAAATCACATCAACTGACTGCTCCCTGCTGCCAGGTCCCCCAGACCACCTGACTGCACCATATCACCAGGACCCCAGACCAACTGCCAGCACCCTATCATCTGGAACCCAGACCAACTGACTGCACCTGGACTTCAGGATCCCACAACAACACTAAAAACATGAGACCTCCAGGATCCCTGCCTGACCAACTGCACCCACCTCCAGGACCTCCTGCCAACCACATCCACACCCTGAGCTGCAGCTCCCTATTTGCCAACACATTTGGAAACCAGAGCAGCCATCTTGGATAAGCCTGGAAGCCAAAGCTCTGATCCTCAGGTGGGGCAAATCCCATCCTGAGATGCCTGCTGGAGACTTGAAGCTCAGTGTCAGGTACCTCTCATGCATCAGGCTACTGAAGACTGGGAGGTTTCATTACTATATGACTATGACTGTTATAGAGTAGATTTTCTTTTTTCTCCTTATTGAAAAATTTTAAGTTTTTATTTCTTTCCTTTTATTGCTCTTTTTCTTTTTTTACCTGTTCCCTCAGAGTCTCTTTCTCACTTATTTCATGCTAATATCCAATTTCTTTTGATTATACTCTCACACTTTCCATTATCTAGAACTTTTCTATATTCTTGTCTTATCCCACTAACAGCTACATATTCCATCCCTCTGCATTCTCTGTGTTCTCTATTAGAAACTGAAGACCTTATTGCAAATCTTTTTGGTATACTGAAGATAGTATTTGAACTCATTCTGATTATTATGACAATATTGTTAATGTCCTCATAGGGGCTATTTGGTCTAGGATTGCATATTGTCTGAATTGGGCACTGCTAATATTGATCTCCCCTTAAAGAAGAGGTTTTGGAAACCTATAGGGCCACTATAAACCTATAGGTGGGATTCTGCAATACCACAGATCTGCACTGCTAGAGGGGAAGATACATGAACAACATGAAAAAACAAGGGAAGAAAATGATCCAAACAAATCTAGATTCAATATTAACAGAATCCAATGAAAGCATGGTAGAAGAAATGTCAGAAAAGGACTTCAGATTATACATGGTTAAGATGATTCAGGAAGCAAAGGATGAGATAAGAGAGCAAATGCAAGCAATGAATGATAACACAAAAAAGGAGTTGAAAGAACACCTGAAGGAAGCAAAAGATCATTTCAACAAAGAAATAGAGATACTAAAAAACAAAACAAAACAAAACAGAAATCCTTGAAATGAAGGAAACAATAAACCAAATAAAAAACTCAATGGAAAGCATCACCAAAAGATTAGACCACTTGGAAGACAGAACTTCAGACAATGAAGACAAAATATTTAATCTTGAAAATAAAGTTGCACAAAAAGAGAAGATGGTAAGAAATCATGAACAGAAACTCCAAGAACTATGGGATATAATGAAAAGAATTATTGGGATTGAGGAAGGCACAGAGATACAAACCTAAGAAATGAACAACCTATTCAATGAAATAATATCAGAAAATTTCCCAAACCTGAAGAATGAAATGGAAAATAAAATACAAGGGGCTTACAAAACACCAAAAGCACAAAAATCACAACAGATTCACATAAAGGAATATTATGATGAAAAGGCCTATCATTCAAAATAAAAATAGAATTTTGAAGACTGCGAGAGAAAAGCATCAGATTACATATAGAGGGAAACCAATATGGATAACAGCAGACTTCTTAACCCAGACTCTTAAAGCTAGAAGGGCCTGGAACAACATATTTCAATCTCTTAATGAACATGGTTGTCAACCAAGAATCCTATACCCAACAAAACTAACCTTCAGATTTGAAGATGAAATAAAATCTTTCCATGATAAACAAAAGATAAAAGAATTTACAAATAGAAAGCCTGCACTATAGAATGTTCTCAACAAAATATTCCATGAGGAGGAAATGAAAAACAGTAATGTAGGTCAGCAAAGGAAGGAACTACCTTAGAGAATAACCACTAAAAGGAGAAACCAAGCCAATTTAAAAACCAAAAATAAACCAAATATCTGGGAATACAAATCATATCTCCATAATAACCCTGAAGGTTAATGGCCTAAAATCATCAATCAAAAGACATAGACTGGCAGAATGGATTAAAAAGAAAGATCCAACAATATGCTGCCTGTGAGAGACCCATCTCATAGAAAAAGACTTCCAATGACTAAAGGTGACAGGAAGGGAGTAAACCTACCATGTGCATGGACTCAGTAAAAATGCAGAGCTTCCATCCTTATATCAGATAAAGTGAACTTCAAGTCAAAGTTAGAAGGGATAAAGAAAGACATTTCATACTGCTTAAGGGAACCCAAAATCAGGAAGACATAATGATAGTAAATATTTATGCCCCAAACAATGGTACATCACTGTACATCAAACAAATCCTTCTCAATTTGTGGAATCAAATAGACCACAACACAATAATTCTGGGTGAATTTAACACACTGCTGTCACCACTATATAGATCTTCAAACAATATCCAAACAAAGAAACCATAGAACTTAATAACACAATCAATATCCTAGACTTCATAGACATATAGAATATTTCATCCATCAATGAGTGCATTCAATTTCTTCTCAGCAGCACATGGAACCTTCTCAAAAATAGACCATATATTATACCACAAAGCAGCCCTTAGGAAATGCAAAAAAATAGAGATACTGCCTTGTGTTCTATCAGATCATAATGGACTGAAAGTAAAAATCAATGACAAAATAAAAAACAGAAATTATTCCAACACCTGGAGAATAAATCATATACTATTGAATGAAACATGTATAAAAGAAAACATCAGGGAGGAGATAAAAAAATTCTTAGAGGTCAATGAGAATGATGACACAACACATCAAAATCGCTGGGACACTCTGAAAGTGGTACTCCAGGAAAATTCATTGCATGGGGTGCATTCAAGAAAAGAATGAAAAGTCAAAAACTAAATGACCTAACATTACAGTTCAAAACCCTAGAAAAAGAAAAACAGAATAATAGTAAAAGTAGAAGTAGATGGAAATAATTAAAATCAGAGCTGAAATCAATGAAATTGAAACAAAAGAAACAATTGAAAAAATTGACAAAACAAAAAGTTGGTTCTTTGAAAAAGTAAGCAAAATAGACAAACCCTTAGACAAACTAACAAAGAGGAGAGAGAAAAGTCAAATTACTAAATTTCATGATGATAAAGGAAATATCATGACAAAAACCACTGACATACATAATCAGAAGCTACTTTGAAAATCCGTATTCCAAGAAAATAAGAGAGTACCAAACACATTGACAAATTTATAGAGACATATGCTCCTCCCAAGCTGAACCAGGAGGACATACACAATCTCAACAGATCAATATCAAGTAATGAAATAGAAGAAGCCATTAAAAACCTACCTTCGAAAAAAAGTCCATGGCCAGATGGATTCTCAGCCGAGTTCTACAAGACTTCAAAGAAGAACTCATTCCAATACTTCTCAGAGTATTCCAGGAAATAGAAAAGGAGGGTACCCTACCAAACTCATTCTATGAAGCTAATATCACCCTCATACCCAAACCAGGGAAAGACACATAAAGGAAAGAAAATTTTAGACAAATATCCTTGATGAATATAGATGCAAATATCCTTAATGAAATATTGGCAAACCATATACAAAAACATATTAAGAAAATTGTGCACTGCGATCAAGTAGGGTTCACCCCTGAAATGCAAGGATGGTTTAACATCCATAAATCAATAAACATAATCCATCATGTCAATAGACTTAAGGATAAGAATTATATGGTTATTTCAATTGTTGCAGAAAAAGCATTCAAGAAAATACAACACCCCTGCATGCTCAAAACACAAAATTGGAATAGTAGGTACATACCTGAATATTGTAAAGGCTATTTATGCTAAACCCATGGCCAACATCCTTTTTTAATGGAGAAAAACTAAAATCATTCCCTATAAAATGGGAACAAGACAGGGATGTCCTCTTTCACTACTTCTATTCAACATTGTCCTCAAAACTCTAGACAGACAAAAGAAATTAAAGGGATGCGAGTAGAGTAAGAGGAACTTAAATGTCACTATTTGTTGATGACATGATGCTATCTTTAGAGGATCCAGAAAACTCCTCCAGAAAACTTCTAGACCTTATCAATGAATTCAACAATTTAGCAGGCTATAAAATCAACACGCATAAATCTAAAGCATTTTTATACACAAGCAATGAAACATCTGAAAGGGAATTGAGGAAAACAACTGCATTTGCAATAGCCTCAAAAAAATAAAATACTTGGGAATCAATCTAACCAAATGTGGGGGTGTCCGGAATTCCATTCAGTGCTTGACAAAGATCCTCTGGAGGATGTTTGCAAAGGCTCATCCTAAAGGGAATTGCCAGATGTTTTGCTCCAGAGCATGGTGTTTTTTCTGCTGTGTTTTTCTGATAATACTCATTTCAGTTTGAACAGATTGCTTAAGGGGACGAGGGGAATACAACAAAAATTCCAGAAAATAATTACCTACAATCTGAAAGACAATGGGTCTTTACCACTAACAAAGTTAAAAATAATTTTGCAACCATACAATGAGTCCCTGAAAGCCTCTGGAGAAAATAGATATAGATCTGCCTTTGTCTCCAACAGGCTGGTTAAATTCTAACAATGGTTTTGTTTATGTTTGGTGGTAGGGTAAAAGAATAAAGTTTCACAATATTCCTTCCTTCCTACCAAGAATAGGTCACCCCTATAATAAATGTTGGTGCACAATGCCCTGTTCTGGAAAAAAGAGCTACATAAGACAATGTAATCTATTCAGTAAAAAAACTTGGCCACAAGAACCACTGTGACCGCTGCATTCCTGTTGCCCTTATCTCAGCAATTTAGATATTAACCAGATGGACCTCCTAGAGATGGTCACATGAGATTACTTGTCTATCACTTTAACCACGAGAGTAATAAAAATAGTCTTAGGTCACACAGAGTTTAGATATTAAGGAAATAAACATTGTATTAGCTCATTGATGTAGTTAGATATTCTTAAAATAATTGTGACTAGGTAAGGATAATCTGTAAGGTTACTGTTTTCTCATAATCTTTCGGTTCCTTGTTAAGAACAATTTCTGCCTATGCTTTGGAAACTTCTTTAATTTCATTAACCACAAGACTGCCACTATTGCCTGAAGAAAAATGTATATAAACCCAGCCTTCCCCAGAATAAAGTGGGATTGACTGTACCAGAACTAGAGTCTGTATCTTTCATTCTCCATCCATTGCTGATGCTGTCTTCCCGTGTCCCATTTACCTGTGTGGAACCCATGGACTCCTGCTAGGGCTGGACCCCGGCAACCAAAGAAGTAAAAGATCTCTACAATGAAAACTAGAAAACATTGGAGAAAGAAATTGAGAAAGACCTTAGAAGATGGATACATCTCCCATGTTCTTGAAGAGGCAAAATTAATATTGTCAAAATGGCCATACTTCCAAAAGTGCTATACCGATTTAATGCAATTCCAATTAGTATACCAATGATGTACCTTACAGTAATAGAGCAAGCAATCATGAAATTCATCTGGAAGAATAAGAAACCCAGAATGGCTAAAGCAGTCCTTAGCAGGAAGCGTGAAACAGGGGGTATCGCAATACCAGAGCTTCCACTATACTACAAAGCAATAGTAACATAAAAAACAGCATGGTATTGATACTAAAATAGACAGGTAGATCAATGGTACAGAATAGAGGACATGGACACAAACCCAAATAAATACAATTTTCTCATAC
>NW_025920334.1:106142-167588 GCF_902686445.1 Sciurus carolinensis
TCTGTTATGCACTTTCTGTTACAGCATCCCTCTAGAAACAGTTTCTGAGAATTACTGAACTGTTTGTAAAGGAGATGTACTTAGGGAGTATGTGAAATAATCATTTTAATAAAAGAAATACATATTTAAGGCTGGGGTTGTGGCTCAGTGATAGAGCACTTGCCTAGCAAGTGTGAGGCACTGGGTTTGATTCTCAGCACCACATATAAATAAATGAATAAAAATAAAACTCTATCAACATCTAAAAAATATTTAAAAAAAAGAAATAGATATTTAAAATTTAATACTAACTATAGGAAAAGGGTCCATTGTGTAAAACATAGTTTATCTTTGGATTCAACAGTTTATCTTTGGTTTTACAAAGTAGCTTGTATTTTCAGTATTTTCTACATAATATGTTAAAATGTAGAGCAATTGCAATATATCAGTACAATGAGTAAATTTTCTGAAAAAAATAGTATTGATGAACATGGAATAAATGCACTCATGAAGGAAAAATGGAGTGAAAGCTGTTATTCATTTGTGGAAACTGTTTTGCTATCTGACATACATGATACATCCCCACAAGAAATAGACTGAAATTACAGCACCTGTACATCTGAGGATATAGCCATATTTCTCCAGAGTTGAAACCCAGGAGCATGGTTAAAGAGAATGTACATTTAGGAAGAAATAAATAATAAACTGTGGAAAATAATGGCTTCTAGAGGAAAGACACTATTTGTTACAGAACATCAACTTTGACAAATGCTATAAAACACCATGTATGTTTTATATCAATGTTATATGAATGTCACATTTCACATGTAAGCATATTTAAAAAGTGTGCAATGTTTGAGAAAATAAAAATACAGAAGAGCATATAAAAGAATTAGTTACACACTCTACATATAGATAAAACTCATAAAGATGACCATTTTTCCCAAGTTAATCTATAATACCACATCAAAATTAAAAATCATGCTTTGATTTTAATTAAAGAAGGAATGAAAGCAAAAAATTCTAAAATTCTCCTGAGGACTAAATACACAGGACATTAGCTAAGAACTCTCTAAAATATAAGAGAAAAAGTAACAGCTATCATTCATTACCTAACACTAATATATATTATCAAATTACATTATAGCAGTAATTTAAAGACCAGTAAGTCACAATACAGAAAATTCCACATGTATGTAAATAATTTTATTAAGTGCAATGAAAGGACCTATATAAATCCAACTATATCAAGAAAAATATTTAATGTGATTGAATGTTACAACCCAACCTGAAGGCAGATGTTATAAGAAGAGGCAAAGATCACTGGTAGGACTTCAGTGTAGAATGTGTGTAACACTGGAATTACACCCCAGCATTCCCCCAAAAGCAGATATTAAGAGGGATGATTTTCAAAATATAGCAGAATATGAGCCTTGTGACTCTCCATCCATTCATAAATGTGTCAAGTAAACATCTACTACTGTTTTGAGTTCCTCTTTAAATGAATTTAGAGTCATATACATTGGACAGCAAAAACAAAAAAAATCTACCATCAGATGAGTAGGAAAAGTTGGGATACACTTGGACATTAGCCTTCCTTGAGCAATGTGCCATATAATTGGGACAGAATACCTAAATCTGGTGTCACTCTGAATAGAGGAAAACTGATTGTGGTCATAAATTTATCACATTTAACTCTAAATTGCCTGTAGTTTATTAATTTATCTGGTGCTTTCAGAGGGAGGGACAAGATATACACAAGCATCAAGACCAGAAAAAGGGGTGTTTTATGAGAGCCATTCAAGATCCCTGGGCTTTATTCCATGTGACCAGGACAGAAGAGGAGTTAAATCTCAAGGGTCCCAGTTTATCCCAAAAAGGTATTTGTCAGTATACTCTGCACACTGTTGTTGCTAACAGTTGATCTTCTATCTACTCAGCACTAAAGAGTTAGTAGGAGAAAAAGAGTTCACAACTGCAACCCAAGTGGGAGTTCAGCACTTCCTGAGTCCTGTACCCTAACTCAATTCAGTAATAACTCCAGGTCTAACCATTTCTTTCTATAAGAAATTTTTTCTAACTTCAACTTTTTTAATTCAATGGACTACATCCTAAACCACCAAGCTTTGGTAGCTATGCCAAATGTGCATTGTGTATCTCCCAAGATCACAAAGGAGTGGCTTTGCATCGGTGTGCAAGCATTTCCATGGGTCACAATCCCCTTCAGGATTGAAGAAAAAGGGTTAAAAGCACAGATCTCTGTTTATTTCTAAAAAGGTTTACATAACCTTTTTCCAGTGAGTATAAGGCAGCCTGAAATCTAACAAACTTGCATCAGGAATTCAGTGCACCATTCAACTATAAGACCTTCTGTAACCTGAGCACAGATGTTAGAATGGCTATCAAACAATTAAAGAAAAGTAGTACTCCAATTATATGGATATGAAAGAAAGAAACACATTATCACTGTGTTAGAATATAAATTTGATACAGCCATTAAAAGAAAAGCATTGAAAGTCCTTAAGAACAAACAATAATAACTCTGGTCGCATTTCCAAAATAGGTAAAATCAGTATGTTAAATGGCTGCATTCTCATCTTCACTGTAGCAGCATTCATAATAGCCAAAATAAGAAAACAACTGAAGTGCCTTTTGGATGAAGGATACAACAGGAGACTTTTCCCAGCTTTAAGGCACTCAGATACTTCCTTGAGAAATTATACTCCTTAAATTTATACTGCTCTCTAACAAGGTAAGTCCCAAGTAATGATATTCATTAGACTCTCAAAAAATATTAGATGTGCAAGCTGTGGAATTCTCATATCAAACAGTTGTAAAACACAGGACCAAAAAAAAAAAAAATACCAGAGGGGGGAATGAGAACCCTCTGTCATAAATTCCACAAAGGGGACTCTCAGCACAAAGACATTCTGATAAGTTGTCCTGACTTGGAGAGACAAAGGGAGGACAGAAACACATATATTTTGGTAAAGGTTGAGTTATTTTTTCTCTATTTTCTATCATGTAAAATGCTCATAAACAAACAAAAAATTCTTTTCTTTTGATTTTTTTCTATGGTACTGGGGATTTGACAGAGGGTCTTGTGAAATCTGAGCCCATACTCAGCCCTTGTTTTAAAATTTTAAGACAGGACTTTCTAACTTGCCTGTAGTCTACCTAAATTCCAATGTTGATCTTGAAATTGCAATCTTCCTGCCTTAGCCACCCGAGTCTCTGGAATTATAGGCATGTGCCACTGCACCCAGCCAGAAAATAAATTCATTAAGAAGTTCCATCCAGTTATTGGTAAAATAATTTAAAAACACTGCTTATTTCAAATGTAATATGGCAAAAGAAATTGATAATAATGGGGAGAGGGAATTTGTCTTGGGAATATTGACAGGGAACTGGAATTTTAGGAGTTTATTGACATATATACATAAAGGTTTAGGCTAGGAGTTAGGGTTCTGGATTTGACATGTTGTTTCCCATTTATTTAGAATATTAAGGAGGATATAGGCAGTGTGGCATGCACCTATAATCCTAGCAACTCATAAAACTGAGGCACAAGTTCAAGGCCAGACTCAGTAACTGTCTCAAAATAAAAAATAAATAAAAAGTATGAGGGATGTAGTCACAGTGGTAAAGGATCTCTGGATTCAATCCATGGTACCAACATACCCCCTAAAAGAAAGAAAAGCAAGCTCAGAAGAAAGAACTGAGACCCCTATAGACCATAGTCCCCTCATGCAAAAAAATTATACATGGAGTTGTGCATCTGATGATTATCCCACTCCTCAATCCACCACACAGTCTGGGAAGGTGCTGGAATGCTGCCACATATGTGCTTATGTAGAACTTCACGTAGGGGCTGCAGATACACTGCAGGGATAGGACAGGACTCCCACTGTCTACTGCTGCCATATGCCCCACTTAACTGGCTAGTGGGGAATTCAGAGCTGATCTGCCTCAGAGGAACACCCAGGCCTGCAGATATTAGAGATTACCATATAGATGCTAGTCCAAAATCGCAGATCCCAACATAGTCACTGCAGTCAATTTCAAGCAGCCTCACCCCCAGTCTCAGGATGCCACTGCACACTAACCATTTATTGCCTTTTTGCAGGTCTCAGTGTTCTCCCCATAGATCTTCCTGCACCTGCACAGCAGAGCAAACCAGGTCCCCTGAAAATGAAAGAGGGTGTCTAGACATGGATACCAACACTGGCAGGCTCCAGAGACAAAAGTCATACCAGATGGCTAAGCCTGCTTCTCTTCACTTACTGTGTGCTGTATTGGACAATGCTTACCTAAAAGCTTCTGAATAGATAGAGTTTATGTCTTCACATGCTCAGACTGAGTCTAGTGAGTCTTCTGAGTGATAGGAGGTGACATCAAATTTATAAATGAATGAAGTCACAATGGCAGGTTCTTGAATGCAGCTTTTTTTTTTTTCCTGTTGAGGTGCTAGGAATTGAAATCCAGATCCTCAGACTGCAGGTAATTGAAAGCAAAGTTTCCTTGGAGAAGTGGAATCCAGCCAGATTAGGAGGATTGTGCATTTTATCTTGCATAAGACCTTTTCAATTTGTGGATTATATGTCTGTATATGATTCAAGGATGGAAACAATTGACTACACTGTAAAATTTTATTTAACTTTCCTGCTTTCTTGTGATGAAACAGATTGAACATTGAACTGAGAAGAAACCCCCTATGGCAGAAATATCCAATGATAATAATATGTGAGGTGCAAGGGTAATTAAATTTTTCTAGTATTCACATAAAAAATAAATAGAAATTGATTGTAATAACCTAACAATGTATCCAGTATGGGAATATTAGATTCATGTGACCAAAATATATTATGAATGAAATACATGAATTGTTGGAAAAGCACTCTCAAAACTATGTTAAGCCTCCAGAATATCTCAGTTCACAGGACCAAAGTCCAACTTTGAGAGCTATGCTTCCCCTTAACCTGAGGGAGATAAAGGTCCTGACCACTGCTTTTTATGCTAGAAGTGAGGAATAAAATTCCTTACCAATATTTCTTCTTAAGTCCAAAAAACAGGAGAGACACTGCCCTGAGTGACAGCAGGGAGCTTTAATCAGAAAATTTCCAAAAGTAGACTTTTTTCCACAAAATGCTGGCCACAGTCCATTCAATTCAGTTATCAGCAAGCAAAAGAAGATGAAGTTCCAGGAGTTGGGGGTCTATGTTATCATATCCACAGCTTTGAATCTATAATTTAAATGCACTAAAGATAAACTTTTTATTTTGCAATTTGGTCTTAGACCTAATGGCTACTCTATAACATTTTTTTCCTCCTAAGATCAATACCCCTCAACCAATAAGCAAATGGGCTTGAAATCAAGATGAATTGTTTTTCCAGGTATGGTGGCACACACCTGAACTCACAGCAGCTCAAAAGGATGAGGTAGGAGGGTTGTGAGTTCAAAGCCAGCCTCAGCAACTGAGCAAGACACTGTCTCTAAATAAAATATAAAAAATTGCTGGGGATGTGGCTCAGTAGATAAGTGTCCCTGGATTCAATTCCCAGTACCAAAAAAAAAAAAAAAAAGGTTGAATTTGAAAGCCCAAATAACCTCCACTACACCACATGACATATTTTCAGGACTTAGTCACACTTAGTCAAGAAAGCAGGATTTCTACTTGTCTGCTTGTTGAGTGTGTTTATACATACTACTATATAATATATCTTTTTTATGATTTATGTATTTGTGTAGAGTGTCTTTTGCTTACTGTCTGATATGTGTTATGAATAACCATGGCCAGGATTTGATAGGATAAAGTCTACTTCTGGAAACTTTCTGGTTAAAGTTGTCTGCTCTCATTCAGGGCAGTGTCTCTCCTAGTTTTTTGGACCTGAGAAGAAACATTGGTAAGGAATTGTAATCCTCTCCTGAAAGAAAAGCAGGCAAAAGACTTGCCTGCAGCTATGTCTGTATATATGTAAATAAAACCTTTTGACATAGCTAACTGGTTATGAGATTTTCTATCTTGGACCTGTGGAAATTCTGGTTCAGTTTATAACAAAGACATACATGATCCAGAAGTAATCTCAATGTTCCTTTATGAATCAGCAATTGATACAGGTTTCTATGTCATTTTCTAAACATAGCTGAACATGGGTTATATAGGCATGGAACAGAGAACTATTTTATTGGGACATAGAATAAAAGGAGAACAAGGAGAAACATGTTAGTTGCACCACCTTAAACCACTACAGAATTAGAATCTGGAGTTCAGACAAGGAAGACTCAACCTTTAAATTCAGGCATGTGCATGACATGCATGTCTACAGTGAAAAGGTCATTACAAGATTTGAAAAAAAATTATGTGAGTGGCAGACAATGGATCAACAAATAGTACCTGAATGGTGTCTTCCAGGTGTTTTGTCCAGCTGTGGGCCACAGAACATACATATATTGGTAGTCTCCATAAAGCACATTATCCATCTTTATCCTTGAAAATTATTCCCATTGTAGAGATGAGAAAACACAGGTTTCTGGACATTAAATGGTAACTCAGCAGCACACAGAGATCTACCCAGAGACAGAACTATATGAAATCCCTTCAAAGCTTCTCAAAGACTGGTTAGTTCTTGATATGAGGATGTTGATCTGGAGAAATATTATTTTCTTCCCATTTTGAAGAGAGTGCCTAGAGAAGACATCACAGAAGCAACACAGATTTTTTTCTTCTTTCATATTAATGAACTCTTCAGAAACAGATCTACCAAACCAGATTCTTTATGAGGGTAAATGTTTGAAAACTACCAGGTACAAAAAAAGTACATAACAGGCCCAGAGCCTGAGTATGACTCAGGAAACAAATGAATCTAAAAGGCATATAATAAATTGAAAAAATATGTAACTATTTCTAAAAATAAATGTTCTCTTGTTACTATCTCCACAGCATGTCATTCAATAAATAATAAATCATGTGTGAATATTTCTAGAATTTGACAAATCTTATCCCATGTGACTTCATATTAAACTCCAAAATCCAGACAGTAGAATGCATGATCCACTGTCAAAAACATTTTTTAAAAAATCTTAAAGAAAGAGAAGTGGATGTTTTTCTGAATGTGTCATTCAACAATTTACTTAACAAATTATTTTGAGGAAATATATTCATTTTCCTACAGAAATGAGGAAGAGATATTTCCCTTATTCATTTTTCCTATTAGAATTTTCAAAGATAAGTCCTAGAATCCCATGTAAAATGATCTCCAAATATAAGACAGACAAGAAACCTATAATGTATACTCAAGGAAAGAAAAAAGGCAAATCAATGTTTTTGCTTTGTTTTGTTTTGTTTTTTTGTGGTGCTGGGGATCCAGGGCCCTGTGCTTACAAGGCAAGCACTTTCCCAACTGAGCTATCTCCCCAGCCCTCAATGTTTTTTAATAATTAAAAATAGCACCATTATTCCCTGAAATCAAACTCTGTCTTTTATCTTTGAAACCAGAAACCACAAAAGAAAGGCAGGTAAGAGCCTTGAACAACCAATTTATATAGGAGATATGTAAGTGTTCAATAAGCATAAAAAAAATCAACATCTTTAGAAATTAGAGAAATATAAAATAAAATCTCATCATAGACAAAACTAAATAGTACTTTTGAAGATATAATACTCAAAAACTCAAGAGGAGTTTAAGTTATTATCTACTTGTGGAAACTTTTTTGCTATTGAAGATACATGATACTACCCACCACAGAAACATTGAAATTACAGCACATGTGAACATGATAACCAGTAAGAACACAAGAGAACTCATCCAAACACTTGAAACACAGGCAGATGTTTCAAGAGAATGTACATCTGGGAAGAGAGAAATAGTATTTTACTAGTGGGGAAAATGGTCACTAGGGTCAGTCACATTTTTGACCATGGTATATTCAGTTTAAAAATGGTAAAACACCATATTTAAGTTTTATATACATGCAATATGCATATGATGTATTCACAAGTATACATGTTTAGAAAGTAGGTAGAACTTATGAGAAAATAAAATTCATCAGAAGCACAAAAAAGATAATTAATCCCATGTGTAGATGATAAATCTCATCAATATAAAGATGACAATTTTCCCCAAATTAATCTACAATATATTAATCAAAATCACCATGTACATATATGACTATATTACAGTGAATTCTACCTTTATGTGTATCTATATAGCAGTAATTTTTTAAAAACAGTAAATAGAAGGAAGACAGGAGGGTAGATGGAGCAAGAAAGGGGAACAACTGGGCACTGAAGTGAAGAAAATTACATTCCATGACTGCATGATAATGTCAAAATAAACCCAAATATTAGCTATAACTATAATGCAATAATAAAAAAATCAACATAAATTACTTTTAATGAAAGAAGGAACCAAAGCATACATTTCTAAAATTCACCACAAAGTTAAATATATATAAATTTAGCCAAAAACATTTCAATTATAAGAGCAAGAGAAATCTCATCATTACCTGACATTCACGAATATTATGAAACTATACTATTATGATAATCATCAAGGAATAACAATATAAACAAAATGCATACATGAGCCCATATGTATG
Source organism: Sciurus carolinensis (assembly GCF_902686445.1). NCBI lineage: Eukaryota > Metazoa > Chordata > Mammalia > Rodentia > Sciuridae > Sciurus > Sciurus carolinensis. The sequence continues at coordinate 114,721 of NW_025920334.1, forward strand.
TAAAAATTACATTCTTAATTGTAATAGAAAATCTAGGTAAATCAAACCACAAGGCCAATCTTAGCAACTTAGCTAGACCCTTTCTCAAAATAAAAATTAAAAGTATCAGGGATATAGCTCAGAGGTGAAGTATTCCACCGTTCAACCTTCAGTAACAAAAAAAAAAAATAGGAAATTAAATAAAAAATTTAAATGAAAACTAGCTCGCTCAGGAAGAAGCAAGGTTCCTGTAGACCAGACCACAGCTCCTATCTGGGAAGATGCTGGGACACAGGCACAAACCTGCCAGATAGGATTTGAGTCAGGGGCTGAGGGTCCCCTGCAGGGATAAGGAAGTCTGTGAGGGGTCTCTGCCACTGATATGCTCCCCACCTGGATGGCCAGTGGTAACCCCAGAAGAGGGCTCAGACCTAGACTTGAGAGACTGCCTGGAGTCATGTCCACCAGCTCCTGTTCCCACCATAGCCAGTACCCGGTTCCAAGAGTCTCTCTCCCACAGCCTCCCTCCCCAGACTCATGATGCCACTGCAAACTCACCATTTCCTGGTGCTCAAAAACCAGGCCTGTTCCCTGGGGATCTTCAGCACCCCCCACAGCAGAGCAACTGGGGACTACAGAAAGTGAGAGTGAATCCTAGTGCTGAATGGCAGTAATGGTGGATGCAGGAGAAAAGAACCCCGCCAGATTGTGGAAGCCTGCCCCCTCCTCACTGGCTGCACACAGGATTGGACAGTTTTCACTTAGTGCTCCTGATTGGACATGACTTCAGACCATGCCCCCAATCTTAGCACAGGGAACCTTCTTTTTGAGTGACAGGGAATAATGTCCAATCCAGGCATGAATGAGGCCAGAATGACAGGCTCTTTGTTGCACTTTTTTTTCTTTTGAGATTTGGTAATTATACCCTAAAGCCTCCAAACAGCAGGACTTTTGCTTAACCTTGCATGTAAGGTCATTTCAGTTTATGGATTATTTTTGTCTGTATATTATTCATGAATGAAAATAAAGTGATGACAATTACTATAAAATTTTATTTAACTTTAATGCTCTCTGGTCCTGTTAGAGGACAGATTGAACATTGAACTGGGAAGCAACCTGTATAGCAACAATGTCCACTGAAAACAACATGTAAGGCACAAGGGTAATTTAAATATTTCTAGTATTCACATTAATAACATAAAAAGAAACAGTTGAAATTCAGCATATACATAATAGTAACTTTATGTCACTAATACAAAGCACAGCACCTACTTATATCAATATTCCCCATGAAGCCCTTAGCCCATTGAGTCCTCTGAAAACATCCAATTGCAAAGATGAAAAAACACAGTCTTCAAGATATCAAATGGCTTCTCAGCAACATGTGTGAAAACTGAGAAGTGCCCAGGACAGAATTGTATGAAATTCCTTCTAATCTTCTCAAAGTCTCTTTTGCTCCTGATATAAGGACACTTAGAGAAATATACTTTCTTCTCCATTTTAAAGAGAGAGGTTGAGGAAGATATCCCAGGAGGTACTTTGACTTGAAAGACTATTTTTAATCCTCTAATGTTAAGGGAAGTCTTCAGTAACAGAGCTATGACAACCCAGGTTCTTCAGGACAAATGCTTAGAGACTGCAGAGTGCAAAAAAGCCCAATATAGGGCTCAAAATCTGAGTATGACTCAGGGAAGAAAAAAAATCAAAATGACTGATAATCAACTAAAAGATAACTACAACTTCTCACTTGAGAAATTGAGGGAAAATAATGGAACAGTGGAATTTTATTTTCCACATGGAGAAGAGATTAACCAAGAAAAATAACTTTTTAAATGCCAACACCCACAGAATACTGGATGCAGAGAGACAGATACAACCAGAGATTTCTTGTGGCAATGTAACTTCAGCAACCCTTCTGTGATGTGAAGTAATCTGAATATAGCTATTAAAATGTTACAGGTGCATATCCCTTCACTCAATATTTTCTTTCCTTGGAGTCTATCTTCAGCAGGAGACAAGTTTATGTTACCAGCTGAATTGTGTCCTCTCCCCAAATCTAATATATTGATATTCCAAATACCTAACACCTCAGACTGACTGTATTTAAATATATGGTTCTTAGAGATATGATTAATGTTAATCCGGTTAATTGGTGTAGAGTCTAATCTAATTAACTCTTTCTCCTTATAAAAAGCAGCAATAAGGACACAGAGAAGCACAGAAAAATGCCATGCAAATATAGAGACAGAAGATGGCAATCTGCATGACAAAGAGTGGGCCTCAAAGGAAGTTATTCCAGCAAGTATCTGGATATACAGAATATGGAATTAGCACAAATAAATTTTTGTTTAACCCCATCTATGGCATTGTTATGACAGCCCAATGATACTGACACAGTTCACTAGGACACATATATACTCTCCCTGCAGTATGGTTGACTGAATGTACAATTGACTCACATAATATTCCACCAGCATTGAAAGGCTGAACTGCTGCTATAAATGGCATTTCTTTCTGAAAAATTATGAAGGCATGTGAAGACACACTCCTCACCTGCTAAGTGGTGCTATAGAAATTTGTGAGGCTATAGAAATTTGTTTTGTGGTATGGCACAGTCATGAAATCATGTAGACTACTTTTATCTCATCTGTTTGTGTAACCCTCACTCCTCTTTGTGTCAATAATTTCCTGGTGATAAAGTTGTTAGTGTTTAAGTCTTGTAAAAGAACTCAAGTTCGGTGTGGATGACCGGTACATGGGTACCTAGGACAAGTAGCAAAAACAAAAACTGTAGCTTGAGAAAAGAAATATTCATGCCCAGTAAACATTAAAGAAGATGTGAAAATACTTGCTCTCTTATTTCTACAATCTGGAGATTTCCACCTATTAAGTTGCTAGGGGGAGTAATACAGTCCAGATTTCTTTGAGAAATGGAATGTAGGTCATTCAAGTGGTAAATTCCTGGAACAGGGTTTAGAGGAGTTCCCATATATGGGTATTTGTCCTGGACCTCTCTTGGCCATCTCCAATTTCTGCCTGTGGAGATCCTTTTCCAGACAGCTCCTTTAACCTTAGATCAGAGGTATTATTTTTGGTTGTGTAGTATACTGTGTAGTATTCTGTTTCCCCAAGGAAACAGAATGAGCAAGTAGCTCAAGAATGATCTTCATGGAACTCTGAAAAGAGATTGTCTTACATGTAGGACAATAATCAATGTTGACCATTCTGACTCCACAGGGGACAATTCCATTGAAAATTTTTATACCCAGATTGGGTATATATAAATATATGAGTAGGCCTCCATGCAGTGGTAACACTGAGTTACAGAATTAAGGTCTATGGATAAATATTTGAGCAGAAAAACTAGCATCCAATACTAAAATATCCACCCTACCAGCCATGTCCAGTGGTACAATCATGAGAATTCTGCCACAATTTTAATATGGAATAACCTACTCCTGAAATTCCAGGTCACCTGCAAATCCTGCCCACCCTGCACTCACAGAAGGGGAAGGTCAAAGGACTTCTCACATGTAATCATAGAAGAGGACTTGCCTGAATTGGACTTCTCTGGGCTGCCCTATTTTACCTGTGGGTGGCTCTGGATAAGTGGCCATTATGGTCTGGTGTAAAGACTCAGTCAAAATCTGATTTTTTTTCCTAGAACCTTGGAAGTTATGGAGAAATCAAGAAAACATCCAGCTCTTTTGCCCAATTGCCTTTACCATATGAACTGAATAAGAGACTGCCTCTAGAATATGTGTGCCTGGTTACCAGAGTTCTAACTTCTTTTGGGTACTAATGCTAAGAAATTGAGGTATCTTTTTTAAATTTTAATTACCTGGGACTCTTGATATAATAAGAACTTTCCAAAGTGTCTTTTGGGGTACTAACTTGGCATATGTTCATCTATGCAAACTTATACAAACAGATGACTTTTCAACCCATTGGGAAGTTGTCAATGCATCATTGCCCACTTTGGTGGAGGCTCACAGCAGATTGGGCAGATGCCCTCTAGAAGACTCAGTTGTGGATGGTAAATATTAGAACTTGATTTTTCTCCAACTGAGTTTAATCTATATCTTGAATCTGCATTCTGACTGAAGGCAGAAAACAGCGATTGGCACAGAAGAGATAGTCAGAGAGCTCAAACTCTTCTAAAAGCGAGCTCGCTGGTGGGCCATTTTTTGAAAGAAATACCTGTGGTGGCCACATGATGGCAGGCTTACACAAACCAAGGGCAACCTCATGTTCTTTCAGGTTTCCTACCTGGATCCCAGGCAGTGGGTACTCCCCTGCCTTCTAACAAAAACCAGAAGCCCTGACCAGATGAACATCCTTCTTTCAGCTGGAAACTGCATTTTACACAGGGAAAAAAAAATAAAACAGCATCACAAACTCTTTATCCTTGCTTTCTTGTCTTGATGCATAGAGATAATCTGTTTCAAAAGAGAGGTTTATTTGCTCCCCAAATTTCAGTGGTGTAAAAAAAAGCATAATAAAGAGAAAAGTTATATGAGAGGATATGAGAGGATAAAGTTAGAGAGGATAAAGAAAATAAAGCTGGAGATGAATCTCCTAAAAATCCATGGAAAGATCAGTAGAAGAAAGGGACCAATGGGTGGCTGTTGGGGAGAGAGGAAGCAAGTGCTGAGGAGTGATATTGACCAAATTATATGTTTATATTGTGTGCATGTACAAATATGTAACAACAAATCTCAGCATTTTGTACAACTATAATGCACTAATAAAAATGTGGAGAATAAAATATTAAGTCCAACTGAACATGGTGGCACATTCTGTAATCCCTGTTATTAGGAGGCTGAGGCAGGAGGATTGTGAATTCAAAGCCAGCCTCAGCAAAAATGATGTTCTCAAAAAAAAAAAAGCGATATTCTCAGCAACTCAGTGAGACCCTGTCTCTAATTAAAATACAGAAAAATAAATAAATAGACTGGAGATATGACTTAGTGGTCGAGTGCACCTGTGTTCAATTCCTGCTACCCTCCCCCCAAAAAAAGATTAAGTCCATAGAATCCTTGAAAATGACTTAATTCTCCCCATTTGTTAGACCATGACTTTGAAAGTCCTAGAGAGTTATTTCTGCCTTCATTGGCCTCTCCCTATGAAAACAAAGTTAAAAGTTACATTTTGCTACTGGACTGTGTCAGGGACCAAGAAGAAGTTCTCATTCTGAGAACGTCCTGACCTTTACGATAAGCAGCAGCCCAGGGAACATTTTGCAGTTGCCTTGCCCTGCACAAACACCCTGCAACTGGCAACTGACAGATTCACAAGGCACGCCCCTCCCCCTCCTGGCTGATAGTTCTGACAATATGGCACCTATGGCGCTGTCCCTACTTTTCTTCTCGGATTTCACCTTCCCACCAGCTTGAACTTGCACCCTATCAGGAGCCCAATAGAAGAACACAGCCAACCAGCCTGCATCTCGTCATACCCCTTATTCCCTCAGCATAAATACCCATGTGAACAATAAAAATTTGCAGCTTGATCAGAACTCCTGTCTTGCTGTCACTCCCTGTGTCTCTTGTCCCTTCATTCCTTCTCTTTTAGGTTCGCGGTCCTCCGTTGATGTCCTGTGGGTCGGGACAGGACTGGAGTGAATTAAATATAATCCAGGACAGATTGTACTATTCATTTTTCTTTGTATTTAAAAATAAAACAATTCCACTTTAGGTTGGCACTGTGTTTTTTTTCTAATGGATAAGTCAACTCTGAAAGTTCTTGCTTTTTTTCTGTATTATACATACATATTTGTCAGTAGTCATACATTAATGAAAATGCTAGTCCAGACAAATCATTTTTACTAGATCTACAACACATATTAAGAACCACATCAACTGAGGCACTTTTTTAGTTAATAGAACTGGTATAGCCATGTTGTGGATTCCAGTTCCTAGGGTGTCAGAGCAAGGTTCACTTCTGATTTAATAAAAGTACTTGCAGTTTGATTAGGCTAAACAGGATGGGACAGAAGGTTAAAGCACTGCTCACTTTTGATTGGATAAATGCACAGTGGTCTGATTGGATTAAGCATCTACCAGAGCCTCATGCACTGGAGACTGCTGACTGAAAATGATACTCTCATTTCATTCCTGCTTGTACTACATGGAGACTTCTCATTTGTGTTGGTAAATCTCTAGGATAAAATTCCTCACATGCAAATGTTTAAGTAAAAGTGGTGGAAATGGAAATTTGTCTATCTTGTGGAGACATCTAAAACCTGGACTGTGGATGATGACCATTCTGGCCTCATTGACCACTTGAATGCTGCAGTGAGGACCAAGTGTCTTTGCTGCTCAGAAACCAGGTCCAATTTTTCTGCCAGTGGACCCACCCTCTAGAGCATGAGGAAGAGAAAGACAGTCTTGGTGTTCAGTTCCATCTTACACTTTCTCCCTTTTACTTTTCCTGAAAGAGCTGGAGACTGAGGCTCCAGAAATCTTGAGAGTGTAACTGGAGCAAAATCAGTGCAGAACATGAGAACTTTTCAAATGTCTAGTGATAAAGGGTTGGTGCCTTCTAGGAAACTGAGGCAGAGCAAAGACCCTCCCCCTTCAAATCCATATTTTTGTATTCAAGTAAGAAATATCTCAGACATGTTACTCAGACTAACAAGCATGAGTTTATTGAAGGAATAGGACAAGAAAAAGGGGACACTCTCAAGGGAGAGAGTGAGACCTCCCAGAGAGGAGAGTGTCTCCTCTGCACCCTACATTTATTAGTTTCCCAGAGACATTTCCAGATAGTCCCACCCAGGTCCCCCTCTTAACTTTTGACTGACAGCTGGATGATTTCATACTGTCAAGTCCCCAATGCCATAACAACTCTAAGTCAATTTGACCCATGCTGACCAGTTCTCATTGAATTCTTTAATATAAATTCTTAGAGATTTTATAATTAGGAGGAATTGTCTTTATCTCCCTGAGTTTCAAGATCTGGTCTGTGGAAAGGGTCACAAAAGTTTTCCTCTTTAGGGTAACTTGGGTTCTTTTTATTGATATTATTTCAGGCCTTTTTATTTTCTCCTGCTGATAGCATGTATTTTGCTGACAAATGGGACATAGACTGTCCACTGAGACCAGGCAGAGATGTGGCTAATTTGCTTCTTGGAACAGAAAGCATGTGGAGGTCCACACTGTGAACCCACTTTATAGAATTATACCCTTAACCTCATGTTCACATCACACACATCCTTCTGTCCCCTATCATTTAGAAAGATGCAATCCAGTTGAAGTCATATTATGGTTGAGCATGGGCTATATTTACATGAACCCCACATTTACAGGCCAACATCAGTTTCACCAGAGAACTTGATAGTAATGCATATTCTCAAGCCAAACCCCAAATCTACAGTTTCAGACTCAGGGTGTCTTGGGAATTCTAATTTTCACAATCCCTGCAGGTACACACTTGGGAATGACCACCTATGTCCTGTTTTGGTCTCTTCTCCAAGAATACAATCTTTATCAAACTTTGAAAAAAAGCCTTTTTGTGATGGCCTCACTGACTGACATTCCAGACAGACAGGTATCCAGAATTGGCCAGTTACAATCCATGTAGAAAGACTCTGAGATCTGAGGAATTGGGCACCCAGTTCCCTTTTGCCCAGGAGTTCAGAGAATTATGTGGCAGTGTCCACTTTGAGAAGCTCAACCATACCCAAACCTAATAGTCAAAACCCTGTAAACATTTTAATATTCAATTATTTTCTGGGAGTGGAAGCAATAAACAATATGTTGCTTAATATGCTCTGAAAGCTGAGTCTCTGAGCTTTGATCATGATTGGTAACACGTTTGGGACCACGTTTTTTCTTGTATGGAAGATCTTGGTTCATTGAGAGTGGATCCCCATCATTGTTCCCTGTGACCACTAGATGGCAGGGATACACTTTTCTACCAGCACAGAGGGGCTCTTTGAAACCAGTCTCCTGGCTTCTCTGGGTCGCATCAGAAATGCTAAAGTGTCATTGTGCTGAGATCAATTTTACTGTGGTGTCAAGGAAGTGATATGTAGCCACGGCATTGACTAGAGGGAGCAATGGCCATGGTACTGTAGAAGAAAAATATTTTAGAATTGTACAAGTCCTCATTCTCTTGCAGAGCAAGATGACCATTTTTTCACAGCCTGGGGTTCTGGGGGTTGTCAGAGATCTGGTCACTGACCTTAATACCCTTAAGACAAGGGCTCATAACATAGCAATAGGGTATTTTCTTCTCATTGAAGGTCTAACCTGATTGTAAAGATACCCATAAAAGAAAAAGGTCTTTCTTTTTTGGACTTTGAATTGTTCAGTGGGAAGGCAAGTGAGGAAGCAGAAGGAAAACTAGTATTTAAAACTTGGATTTATGTCAGGTTCTATTCCTGACTATAGAGAGTTTTGTCTGCTTCTGAGCCTCTTCTGTGACCCAAGTTTGCAGCCATGACAGAAGAGTGTGTGCAACAGGAACAATGTTTGCACAGTTTCTGTTTCTCAAGTGTAGAAGCCTTCCTCCATTGTACTTCTGGCAGCCCAATCTGTTCTCCAACTTTAAGATAATGATTGCCTAAAATAGAAAATGGAAAACACAGAATTGGGTGCATCCCTCATTACCTAGGTGCAGGCCATGGATGTAATTGCCCTGGCCCTTTCAAGAAAATTTGCAGGTTTGGCATTTTTGCAAGTTTAACTTGGGTTTGTTTTAATCTGGCATGGTAAGACTCAGAAACAGATTTGATAGGCACAGACCTCTACAGTTGCCAAAATAGTTGTGCAGGGTCATGTGGAAGGCACCAGGATTGGTCAGGAGACAGAGGGTATGGAAGGTAGGGGAGAACATGCAAATGAGACTTTATTGTATTTGTGCAGAAAGAAAAGTTGAAGCAGCATAAGAAGTTTTAGGATTACATTGTTTCAATAATTTCAGTAGACTCTAGGGGCAAGGGCCCTTCCTAATTCTCTGGTACCTGGACCTGGTGTGATTAGTGCAGACAGATAGTGGCCTAGGAGGGTAGGAGTCCAAAAGGGAGGGTATTGGTGGTGTGGTAACTTGATTTGTTAGTTTGGGTAAAGTGAACATACTGGGGAGATAGCTGACTATTCTAGGAATTGCTATCCCCCAGACAGCATGCTGTGGGTACTGTGGTACATGCCAGTAATCCAAGTGACTGAAGGGATTAAAGCAGGAGGATTGCAAATTTAAAGACAGCCTGGGTGATTTAATGAGATCCTGTCTTGAAATATAATTTGAAATGGACTAGAGATCTGCTTCAGTTGTAGATAAGTTGGAGAATGCTCCTGGGTTCAATTCCAATACTCTCTGCCAAACACACACACACACACACACACACACACACACACACACACACACACAGCATAGAAGAGCATGTCCTTGATGTTCAGCAAAGCCCCAATGTCAAAGAAACAGACTACCAACAGTAAAGTCATGGTTAATGTAACCAAAATCCATTCCAAGAAATGAAGGAAAGTATAATCCTGCAGATGTTTCTAGCAAGTCTGCCCTCTGGTCCTTCCAGGTCAGGACCTGTGTTTATCATCTTCTAGGTTACACACTTCATGGACACTAAGCAGACTTCTGAGTGACTGCACAGCGGAACTTCTTTTTTAATGGAGAATCTTCAGGTAAGACAAAAATTTTGGCCAGCAGAGCAGACAGTGCAGATGCCCCTCAACAGACTGTGATTTTGTCCTCAAACACTAATGAGCAGACATCTGCCTGGAGCAGGCTCAGCAAGTCTGGAACAAGAGAAGACTTCTCAGATAGAGAAGTGGGTAGTGGGCTGTCTTTGCATGACATTGTGTCTCACTGGAGCTTATATTCTGATAACAACATGGAAGGGGAAGTGAAGCACTGCACAGACCACTCTGCAATGCATGGTATCAGAAGTCAACAGGGTTTCCTTGCAGTTGACTTAAGACCTTCCCAGTTCCAGCATGGGGCAGTGGATTTTAATGTCCTGCATGTTAGTTTTTTTTGTGTGTGTGTTTGTGTGTGCATTCATGCCCTGTGCATGCAGCTCAAGTTCTTAATGAATCATTGTGCATGCTTGGGATATAGAAGGAGAAAATACTACCTTCTCAATTGGGAATTACTACCTAGGAGGATTCTTGCCTTATATTCAAGGAGAGGCATCTGGTTCAACATCAACAATGGGGCTCTGACTGGAAATTTTTGGAAGGATGAAAAAACTTTCTGACAGAGAGACTGTAGCACAAGAATCAGGCCCAAATTAGTAATCAGACCCCTGCTTCCAAGTTTGAAGTTTCTCCTGAGAATAGACTGTGTGTCTCTCTCTCCCCCTTTTGTTTCTTGTCTCCTTCTTTACCTACTAGGAGATAATCTGTGTTTGAAGCACTCAGGACAAAATATGAACCAGAAAAGGCCAAGTGCCTTCCTGTATAGCATTTATGATCTAGACCAGGATTCTTAAACCTCAGCAGGATTTAGATGCTTCTTTGTGATGAAGGACTTCCCTGTGCATGATGATGTGCTTAGTAGTAACCCTGATCTTTACCTACTAGATTTCCTAATACTGGAACCTGAAAATTGGACAATCAAAATATCTTTAGCCAGGACCAATGTCCCCTGGGTTTGAAAATTGCCCTGGCTGATAACTGCTGACCAGTGTGGCAAACAACTAAGTCCACATCTGCAGTAGTTTTCACAGATATGTCTGTGCCTACATGGGATCTTCTCAGGGGTCTGCTACTGCTCACAAAGTTCAAGGTAATGGGACTTACAGTGGGAGTTAGTATATGCCCATTGTGAGACAAGAATTGATGAAAGGCTATCAAATAAAATCCCACTCAGGAGAGGTTCTATCTTAATATCATTGTGGGGTTATCATGGAGACATTTTTGTGACATCAAAAATGAGTAAAAGTTAGTTGGAGGTGTTTGTGAATAAATGAAAGATTAAACAGCCTTCACCATTATTCTCTTTCAGTCATTCCTTCTGAAATAACTGCAGGGTAAGTGAGTGGTAGCAGAGCTGCATCCAGAAGTTTTTCTACTTTTTAAATAAAACTTCAACTCCCTTTTGGTCTCTGTAGATCCTTAAAGAGGAAGCAAAGACTTCAAATGGCTTTCTTTGTGCCTGATACAGAGGTCATACGTTGGCATTTACCAAATGTTTGACCTTATCTGACACTTGTTGAAGATATATGTGTCTGTTTCCTGTGACATTCAATAGAAGGATTCCATCTAACTTTAGAATCCAGTACAAAATTTACTGTCAACAACCTCTGAAATCATGAGTCTCATATAAACTTATCCTCCTCAATTGTTTCTTTCCAGATCTTTTGAATTCAGTGGTAAAAAGGCTGACTAAAACCCCTTCAAAAAAGGGGTCCTCAGTCCATTTTATGTAGGTTTCAGAGAACAGTATTATGCACTAATTCTGAAACCTTTGTTCACTAACCTTCCTAAAGATCTTTAGTTCAGAAATGAGGTTCTATCCTGAGTTCCCAGTATGGCAGGTAGAGTCAAAGGGTGTCGGTGTTGCTAATAACTCACAGTCATGCCTGGCAGTGTAAAATGCCTGTAGAAAATCTATTTCTTTGTGTATTTTAAACTCAATTCTAAGTTGCAGAAAGAAGCATTTTTTACTCCTGTGAAAGAATTCACATTTATTTTTAGTGGTTCCAATCTATTCTGACACAGACAATATTGCTCAATTATACCTATTCATCAGGATTCAGAGGGGACTGGTCCCAACACCCCTTGTCGATACCAAAGATCAAGTCCCTTATATAAAAGAGAATAATATTTACATATTACCTAGGTAAATCATTTCATATACCTTCAATCATATGTAGATGATTTATAATACCTATTATGATGTTAATGTTAAATTAGTGCTTGTTTTACTGTATTGTTTAGGGAATAGGGATAGGAAAATTAAGTCTACATATGTTCAGCACACATAACTTTTTCACTAAATAGATTCTCTCTGTGGTTGGTCGAAGTTGTGGATGCAGGACCCATGGGTATAGATAATGAACTATAATGTGATTGTACTTGAACATAAAAAGAGCAGTAAGGAATTCTGAGATACTTACATTTTGCTAAGTGCAAAGCAAAACTCTCTTCTACCATGACCTGTCTTCTACTTGGGGCCATTAAAATGTGGTGATTGGGGCTGGGCATATAGCTCAGTTGGTAGAGTGCTTGCCTTGCAAGCGCAAGGCCCTGGGTTCAATTCCCTGCAATGCGGGGGGGGCGTGGAACTTGGGGATTGACTTTCTTGTCTTCCAGTTATTCTCATGGTCACTGTTGCCCAAGGCTGTTTTGCATAGAGCCTCCTGGATGTCTCTTTATTGTGGTGTGTGCTGCCCTTTAGTGTTAGTTGCCAAATGTTTCCCTTTCCTCTCATTCTGGTCACATAGTTCATTGTACTTCTGAGCCTGTTATGCCAAGTAAAAAGGTCAGGCCAGTGATTGTGCAAAGAGCATTTGACCTACACATTAAAAATTTTACTACCAATATTAACCCCTTTCCTGAAGACTCTGGGAAGACCTCAGGAGGAAGAGGTGAGCCTTTCTTGTTTCACAGGACATCTGACATTTTTGTATCTGCAGCTGCCTTTGCCTGCACCACAGCAGTGATTTCTGACTGCAGTTCTATGTACCAGCACCTCACACACTATTTCTTATCAACACTCCTACACCACAATCTTGTGACTCTGATCCTAACCCCACAATCGTGCACCAAATCTGGCCTGGGGTAGCCCACCAACCTCACCACCTATGACTAAACCTACTGCTTCTGCTAAAAGGCTGCTCCTTAGAACCATAAGCCCTCCACAAGTGATCTTCAGTTTGATGAGAGGCAACACGTTGTTATTGTGAATTAAGTCAGTTAACTTTGGGTTGTTTGGTAATGCAGGAAAATCTAACTGAAAGATGACAATTTTAATTCATTGCTTTCCAGAACTATTTTCAATGTCTTAGTACTGTTTTAGATTTCCATGAAATTGGGCCCATTTCTGTTTGTTCAAATATGACTTGACTTAGCTCCAAAAATTTTTAAAGTGGGAAGTATTGACATCTTTATGGCAAATAATGCCACTTAATATAGGGAATATACCACCCTTTATTTAACTTGTTTATTCTGTTTTAATAATTTCCTCGCATACTTTTCATTATGTTTGATTGTTTTATAACATAAGCTTTTTAACTTTATAAACTTTATAACTAATGTTTTTTTCTTTTTATTATGTACTTTTTCTCCAACTGCACTTTTTTTCCTACATTTTAATGTGATTTTTTTTCATTCTTTCATATTTGATGTAAGTTTTAAAGAATCATTGTTTTACTGCATTATAGATTCTAAGAGGTTATCATTTTAACAAATTCTGCAGTTTTAGTTTGTATTCTTATTTTGACCCAATAGTTATTTAATCATTAAAAACATTTCCAATTGGAAGGGATGTTTTGTTTTTTAAATGACTTTCAAATTTTACTACACAGTGAATACAGAATATTTCTATGAATGCTATCTTATGGAAATAATTGAAGTGTTATTTGTGCATTACTATGTGGCCATTTTTTTAAGTGTTCTATGTGTGCATGAAGAGATTGTCTCCATTATTTGAATATAAATTTTGGTGTCATGGCTAATAGAAATTGAGGACTTCCATATAATTTTTTTTAACTTAGAGTGGTGTGGTAACATGCTACTTACATGTTAGTATTACTTCTTACATTTCATGTAACTTCTGCATTTGGAAAGTTGCTGCTGAGTTATTTGGCACACAAATACCAAAATATTATTTCTTTATTGGGAATTATAAATTTTATATTTATGCTACTTTATCTCACATTTAATCTATTTGTTCACATAAAATAACAGAGCAGTTATAATACAGGTTATTTACAGTAGTATCTTGTTCATGAAATAAGTATTTATACAAAGCATTATTGCACTTTTTAAACAGGTAAAATGTTACTGGGTACAGTTAAAAATGATTACATTAAGAATTTAGCAAGGCCTAGAAGAACATCTGTTCCTTAAATGAAAATGTGAAAGTATCTGATTTTGTTCCTAACCTTTAAATATTTAGACTAATTTCTCATACACTTGTCTAAGGGTTGTCTTTCTATCAGGTAAGTGGAGATTCTCATGAAGACCACGTTTTTAATTTGGGGTACTGAAATGCTTTACTCAAAATAAAAATTCTACCTGTCCTACCTTGTGTGTGTGTGTGTGTGTGTGTGTGTGTGTGTGTGTGTGTGTAATAAGTTGTACTTAAATATTTTCAGCAACCATATTGAAGCCAGAATTGGGGACAGGCAGTTAGTGTAGAAATAGGAAATCGGGTCAGATCAAGAAAATAGAGGCCATCAAGTCATCTGCCTCTGGAAGTTGGAGACTGCAATGGGAGAATGGAATGTCAAGGACCTGCAGAACCCATTGATAACCAAATTCACCTGCCCTTGCCAGAGACTGCAGGCAAGAAGGTGCTAATCAATGCCCCCTGGGCCCTTGCCTGTCTGAGACACCTTGACCCTCCCTCTGCCCCATCCGCTTTTCGCTTTTTACATTTCAAAACCAGGCCTAATCCCGCAGGCAGGAAGGGAAGAGATAAGGGGAAAGAATGGGAGAATGAAACCCATAAAAAGAACAAGATTTGCTCATCCCACGGATTCCGCCTTTGGGTCCCCTTCTTCCACCTGGGAGAAGTCTGCTTTTCCTTTTCTTTAATAAAGCTGCATTTTCCACTCTACATTTGCCTCGGCGTGCTTCTCCGGCGTTATACTTCAACACCTGAGGAAGCAGGACTCGTCACCGGGTAAACAGCGGTATCAATATCAAGTCTGCTTAAATTTTTGCCTCTTGTCAAAAAGTGAGTAACAATACAGTAAGCATTGGACTTTTTGTTTTGTTTTGTTTTTCCTTGTTTTCCTGTGTGTTTGTCATTTTTTTTCTCTTTTTAGTTTGGTTATCATGTGTGTAAAATTAAAGAGCAGAAAACTAAAAGCAGAGTCAGGTGGGAGGCAGTACAGCATATACTATGCCCCATTTCAAGGTTGAGGGTGGATAAGGATCACCCCTTAGATCCAGCTAATGGAGCCCCAGGCACACATGCAAATTTAAATTAGTTGTACTCTTTCATAAAAAATGAGCCCTGTGGCTAGGTGTGGTGGCACAAGCTTGTAATCCCATAATCTCAGGAGCCTAAGGCAGGAGGATAGTGAGTTAAAGGCCAGTCACAGGAAAAGTGAGGTTCTGAGCAACTCAGTGAGAGCCTGTGTGTAAATAAAATACAAAATAGGACTGGGGATGTGACTCAGTCATTTTCCATTGTATAATAAGCCTCAGTGACAGAAGAACAAGGGCTTTGCTGAACCTTAAGGACATGCTCTCCTATGCTGTGTGTGTTTGTGTGTGGGTGTGTGTGTGTGTGTTTGGAGGTAAGTATTGGAATTGAACCCAGGAGCATTCTCCTACTTATCTACAACTAAAGCAGATCTCTAGCAAGGGCTACATTTGAAGCACAAACTGGATCACAATTACAGAAACATAGCTAAAAGAATGATTGATTCTTATTAAGCTATTTATACAGTGTATTACAGAAATAGTTTTGTCTACACAAATTTTCTGTATCTAAGGATTAACTGGATCCTATTGCTTAGTTACCAATAATGTATTTAAGATTTTGATTTAATTTAAGTAATACAATTTGATCTAGCTATTTTTCTTGAGATTTTATTGCATTAGGAATAAGTTTAGCTTTTATTTCACAGAATATTTTAAGAACATTTCAATTTATTATGCAAATTTTACAGCAGTTTGTGTAATAAATGTATTACAGTTTGATTTATATTTCAAATAAGTTTATCAATAAATAAATCTGGAAGACTAATTTTCAATAGGATAAAATTTTTTCCTCCAAGTCTTGTCTCTCTATAATCATTTTTTGTTGTTATTTTTATAAACCAGATAAGTATTGTGGATCTATACTCAGGAGAGTATTGTACATTTATGTAGGGTTTTTTTTTGTTGTTTTCTTTTTTAGTTGTAGATGGACATAATACCTTTATTTTCTTTATGTATTTGTGTATGGTACTGAGACTTGAATCTAGTGTCCCGCACATGCCAGGCAAGCTCTCTACCACTGAGCCACAACCCCAACCCTGTAGTTTTTTTTTTTGTGTGGTGCTTGGGATTTGAACCCAGTGGACTTGTGTTTGTGAGGCAAGCACTCTACCAACTGAACTATATCCCCAGCCCTAGTTTTTTAAATATATTTTACCTCTTATATATATTTGCAAATACTGCCCTTTAGTTTTTAAATATAAAGTTACATAAATACTCTCTCTTTTCTAAATGACAAGTTGAATACATGAAACAGGGTTTTGTGTATATTTTCTGAATTTTGATTTTTACCTAATTACGTATGTAAGAAAATCCAAAATGTAACAGTTAATGAGGGTCTATTCTTTTACCACATCATTAAAAAGTATCTAACATGTAGACAAAGCATTTGTTTTGTTTTTTATATGAACTCAATTTTAAAAAAAGAAACAAAGACAGCAACATTTTTGTTTCAGACAAATGAATGTGACCTGGCCCTTGAATTTGGGAGAAAATCTTTCTCCTCTCTACCATTGGCATCTTTACCAGGGGTCTTCCAGAGAGACTAGGACTCAGAGGAATTTCCAGTTATTGGTGGTGTTGCTCATGATTTACTCACAGAGCTCTATTTACATGACAACAAAATAGTGTGTTTGACTGTGATAGGTAAAAAGCATACTAAATAAGATTATTTAAGCTACATTATTAAATTTATTACTTATTAAAATTATTTATATTAATTGTGGTGCACTTGCCTATCATGTATGAAAACCTGGGTTCAATCTCCAGCATTGCCCCAAAATGAGTGTTTTTGTCTTACCTTTTTAAAAAACAAATCTTTCTGTAGTAATGACTTTATTATTTTGTGTAATTTGAGAAGAAAATTGAGTGCTAACTTTTATAAAATATGATTGTTAAAATAAGGTTAGAGGGTTGGAATTGTTGCTCAGTGAGGAAGGACCTGCCTCACATGTAAGTGGCACTGAGTTCAATCCTCAGCATCACAACATATAAATAAATAAAAAATAAAGTATTGTGTCCATCTGCAATTTTTTTTTCAGTGCTGAGGATCCAACCCAGGGCCTCGTGCTTGCAAGGCAAGCACTCTACCGACTGAGGTATCTCCCCAGCCCTCCATCAGCAATTTTAAAAATTAAAATAAAAAAAATGGTAGAAACCTGAAAGAGTTAAATCTGTATGTGGTTAAGAGGCTGGTCTCATAGGCCTTGTTCTGAAGCAGAGTAATGATATGGAAAACAGGGGTTTTGTTTTCTTTGTTTGGAGGTGCTAAGTACTAAACTCAGGGCCTTTTATGTGAGAAGCAAGCACTCTACCAACTGAGTTTTATCCCCAGTCCTACAGTCTGAGGTTTTTACTCATTGTTTTAAAATTTTTATTAAGTGTCTTTGAACACTTAAAGCATTTGGGGAAAAATGTTTTTATTTTAAAGCAGGAAGAACATCACCTACAATGCACAAAGTACTTATAATCAAGTATTTTTTTTACTTTTTTACTTTTTTGCTAACATAGATTTCTCAATTACCTAGTTCAGATCTGCTATACATTTGATGCAGAAATCAGTCCCTAATAAAACCACTCTGGTCAGGAAGGTCCATTGTTTTCCCATTGGTAAGGATGGGTAACATCTGGCACTACTGGAACTGGAATAGAATCCTAACTCTCAGTGTTAACCCACTGAAGACAATTAAAATGAAATCCTCAAAAGAAATTGCATTCTGGGCATGGTGTAACACACCTGTAATCCCTACTACAGGTCAGGCTAAGTCAGGAAGATCTGAATTCAGCGTCTGAGGTACTGGAAAGCCTCATTGGATATGTAAAATGAAAAAAAAATCAGAACAGTAAGGCCTGAGAAAAAGGAATGAAATAGAAAGTCATATATTGATAGCTTTCCTAGTGCATTCTTTCCCAATGACAGAACAATCCCTAGAAAGGAAGCCAAAGCATTGATCCCCCCCAAATAAATCCTTTCCCAGTGACAGTAAGATGGAACCCTGAAGGAAAAGAGATAAACACTGAAGGCTGACCCCAGATTCTCCATTCTTCTCCAAGTAAAACAATTGCCCAGTAAAAACAAATTTTCAAATTCTCATAAACCTGTTTCCTGAGTGCCCAAACTGACAGTTGACCCCAGCACCCTCTCCCATTCCACCCAGTAAACAGACTCCAAATTTCTGAGTGCCCAAGCTGACATGCTCGTTAAGTCACCTCTCAGTATAAACTATATAACCCCAGTCCCCTCCCATATTCAGTGGCTTATTTTCCACCACAAAAGTGGATCTGTCAGAGGTATTAAACTCTGCTCTTGAATAAACAACTGAGATGATCTGTGAAGTTTCCATCCGGCCCAGTCTTTTTGTGCTAAAAGTTGGTTTTCTGAAATTAACCCTCCCCCCCATTACCCCTCCTCTTCTCCTCCAGTTAAGTTAAATGTCTCCAACTGCTCATACCTGGTGTGGACAGAAAGCAGCCTAAGCAAGCTTTATTGAAATTTGGCTCTCAGACAAAATTCCCAGCCCCCCTGGGTACAGGTCAAGGTGGAGAGCTGGAGAAAATAGCTCGTAGCCCTCCCCCCCTGCCCAGGGTCTTTATAAACCAGAATAGGCAGGTGATCCTTCTGAGTGATAGGTGGATGTTAGGTTTATCCGTCTGTGTTTTATTGGTAGCTCTTTGGTGTGCTGTGGGGGTTCCCGGGAACCCCAGCCTTGGGCGTGGTCAAGATGGTGCCTGACGCTGAGCCAGAGGCGGCCAGTTATACAGTAAACAACCAGCGAATTCCAATGATTGGCTAGTTAACGATGTGATTAGAGCATGCCCCCCCTCGTGTACCCATCCTGTGTCTGCAGCTGTCCGCGTTTATCTCGTGTACTCTCCCCTGATTGACTGAAGTGTATATAAGCCTGGTGGGTGGGAGAGTAGGGGGCAGAAGCTGAGGAAGGGACAGAAGAAGCGGAAGAAGCGGAAGAAGCGGCGGCGGAGACTGGAGCAGAGCTGGAAGCTGGAAGGAGCTGGGAAAAGGGAAGCTGAGAGTGCGCAGAAGCTAGGGGTAAGAGAAGCATAGGAAAGAAACTGTGCACAATAAACTTCCAAAGCTTCAGACGTTTGCCGTGTCTCTCTCTGCGGGCAGAGGGGACGCGACAGCTGGTGCCGAAACCCGGGAGGATAAAAGGGACAAGGTAAGATATCTTAAAAATTTTTTTTAACAAGCTAAACCGGTTATAAAGAAGTCAAAAAATGTAAACAGGTAAAGAAGTCAAAAAAGGTAAACAGGTAAAGGAGAGGCGCCTCGACGTTCGCGGTATAGCGACTATCCGGATACGCAGAATGCGGTCCAGTTAAAGGGTATCGGGACACGCTATCAGCGGTCCTGGGAGCACGCGGAATGCGGTCCAATTAAAATAAAAATAAGGACACACGGAAGGTGGTCCGGTATCGGGACACGCCATTAGCGGTCCTGGCGCGTGGAACGCGGTCTAATTAAAGTGAAAGTAGAAACATGCTTGGAGCGGTCCAATTAGGTAGTACGTGAAGAGCCACTATAAAAATTTTAATGCGCACTTGATAGTTTTCCTTTCAGCAATCTCCTTGCTCCTGGCAGTTAGGCCACTGTTATTGTAATTGCCATAACTAAAGCTATTCAGATTAGTAGCAATGGGGTCTGGGTGCGGCAACCCCTCAGGGAACAATTGAAAAACAATGGGACGCCATTGAGGAAAAAAAAAAAAAAAAAAAAAAACAGCTAAAGTAAAGAAAAGCTGCTCAGTGTGCCACAAGGGGGATCTTCATGAACAGGGTCTAATAGTAATAGAAAAGAACGCTTAAAGAGAATAAAGTGAGAAAAAATTGAGTGGTGGTGACCTAGAAAATAATTGCTCAAAAAATCTAAGAACAAGGGAATAAGGTAGGAGAAACCTAAGCCTAATAAAAAGAGCTTCAAAATCTGTAGAACCTGCCCGTATTTGAGGAGTAAATGGAGATACCATCAACCATTAGAAAAACTTTAAAGAGGCAGTTAAGACTATTGGAGACAGGTATGCAGAGCAGTGTTATCTGGAGAACAATGGCTAATTGGGGAAGCTCAGTAGCAAGAAATAGCTGTTGAAACTGCTTGCAGAAACATAGTGGCAAGGTTTCCCGATAGAGATGTTAATAGGAGAAGGCCAATACGTTTCAATAGATGCACAAAATCAGCAGCAAGGAGGTAATGCCCTAACAAAAGATAAGAGATAGCTATAGTAAAATCTGTTACACCTTATGCCCCAGGGCTGTGTCCAGGATGCGGGGGGGGGGGTCATTGGAGTGGTGCCTGTCAGCCTATTAGAGATGGGGAGGATGATTTCTTAGGGTTGAATCCTAGACTTCAAAGAAAAACGGGAGACAGGGCCCTCCCCGGGGCCCGCAACAAATATATGGGGTAAATCAACAAGTTCCCCGACGGTGGTATCCTCCCACAGAGAAGGGGAGCGCAGAGCCACCTCAGGAAGTGCAGGATTGGACATCTGTGCCACCTCCAGACTCATACTAACCCCAGATATGGAGGTGCAGATGATTGATACCGACTGGCATGAAAAAATCCCACAGAACAATGTAGGGCTATTACTAGGTAGAGGTTCCTCAACACTAAAAGGACTTATAGTACACCCAGGGGTTATCGATCCTGATTTCACTGGACAAATAAAAGCCTTGGTCTCTTCACCAAAAGGAATTACGGTCATCTCTCCAGGGGATCGCATTGCACAAATGCTTATATTGCCCAGTCAACATTCTTTGTGGCCTAGTAAAAACACAAATAAAAGACAAGGAGGTTTTGGATCAACAGGAACAACTTTAATAAACCTTACTATGGATATGGGACAGAGGCCCCTCCTAAAATTAAAAGTGGGAAATATGGAATTTACAGGTTTATTAGATACGGGAGCAGACAAAAGCATTATCAGCGCAATGGTCTGGCCAAAGCACTGGCCATTGATCACAGCAGCTCAGAGCTTGAGAGGCTTAGGAGTAGCAGAGAGCCCCAATCAAAGTGCTTCCTCATTATCATGGAAAGATACAGAGGGACACACAGGAATATTTCAACCATATGTCTGTAATGTTCCTATTAGCCTATGGGGATGAGATGTCCTGCAGCAAATGGATATGAAACTCACCACTGACCAGATTTACCAAGGGACTCCTGTAAGAAATATGTTACAAAATATGAATTATGATGATAAAAAAGGATTAGGAAGACATAGCCAAGGATCTACCCAACCACTGCCTTTACTTCCACCAAAAAATGATTCTCATGGATTGGGTTTTTCCTAGGGGCCACTGATAAACCATCAATCCCTATAATATGGAAAGATGATAAGCCTCGCTGGATTCCACAGTGGCCCCTAACAAAAGAGAAGCTAGAGGCAGCTCATAAGTTAGTACAAGAGCAGGTACAAGCAGGTCATTTACAACATTCTACCTCTCCTTGGAATACTCCAATATTCTTAACAAAGAAAAAATCAGGAAAATGGAGGTTATTACATGATTTAAGAGCCATAAACGAACAAATGTACCCTATGGGACCCGTCCAATGTGGACTCCCTCTTGTTACTGCACTACCAAAAAATTGGCCTACTATTATTCTGGATTTAAAAGATTGCTTTTTCTCTATACCCTTGCACAAAAATGATTGTTGGAGATTTGCCTTTACTTTGCCCTCTCTTAATCACACTCAGCCTGACCAGAGATTCGAATGGACTGTGTTGCCTCAAGGTATGGCTAACAGTCCTACTATATGTCAAATATACGTAGATAAAGCATTAACAACTACTAGACAAAAGTTTAAGAGATTGTTGATTTATCACTATATGGACGACATACTTATTTGCCATCCAGAAAAAGAAGTTTTGTTAGAAGCATTACAATTTATGACTCAAGCATTAGAAAAGAGAGGATTAACGATAGCCCCTGAAAAATTACAATTAGAGGAGGTCCAAGAATATCTGGGTACAAGGCTCACTGCTACTACAGTCAGACCAATAAGGTTGACCATCAGGACAGATCAATTGAATACCTTGAACGATTTTCAGAAACTCTTAGGTGACATTAACTGGATTAGATCCTATTTAAAATTATCCACAGGGGAAATAAAACCTTTATTCGATATATTAAAAGGTAATCCTGACTTGAATTCCCCTAGGAAACTTACTCCTGAAGCACGGATATCCTTACAGCTAGTAGAGAATAGACTTCAGCAGTGTTATGTTGATCGTTGTGATCCTACTCAACCATTAAGTTTAATCATAATCTCAGAGAAGCATACCCCTTTTGGCATAATTTGGCAAGGAGGACCTTTGCAAAGTATAAATCTCCCTAACTCTCCGGCTAAAACATTGCAATCATATCCCCAAGCTATTGTTCAGGTAATATTCAAGGGAATAGAGTCTTGCATTGCTGTTTTTGGAATCCATCCGTCTATTATTATAACTCCTTATTCCACTCAGCAAATTAAATGGTTAATTAATAATGATGATGATTGGTCAGTATTATATTGTTCCACTTCAGCTCAGTTCGATAACCATTATCCCCAACATCCCTGGATTCAATTCTGTAAAAATACTCCCATAGTTTTTCCAAAAGTGACTAGTGTCCAGCCTCTTAAAGACTGTGTAACCATTTTTACTGATGGCTCCAAAAATGGAGTAGGTGCAGTACTTATCGGTAAACAACTTCACACCATAATAGTTCCACCCAACTCCGCACAGGTTACTGAACTTGCAGCTGTAATATTAGCCTTTAAATTGGCAGATAATCAGCCATTCAATCTTCTATCTGATAGCTTATATATCATTAACGCTTTACAGGTTCTTGAAACGGTACCCCATATTTCTTCCATGTCCACGGTAGCTTCTTATTTTACTACGCTACAAAACCTTATCCTACAGCGTAAACATCTATTCTATGTAGGACATATTAGAGCTCATTCTAATTTACCAGGACCTTTGGCCAATGCTAATGACTTGGTAGATATGGCCACTAAATCAATTTTTGTCTTTTCCATAGAGGAACAGGCAAAACTCTTTCATGAAAAATTTCACGTAAATTCCACTACTTTGAGCAGAAAATTTCCTATATCTAAATGTATGGCTCGACAAATAGTAAAAAATTGTCAACATTGTGCTCCTTTAATCCCAGTGCAATCCTTTGGAATTAACCCCAGGGGACTGCTGCCTGGTCATATTTGGCAGATGGATGTAACCCATATTTCTGAATTTGGTACTGTTAAGTATGTACATGTGTCAGTAGACACTGCTTCAGGGGTCATTATGGCTTCTGCTCATTCTGGAGAAAAGGTAAAAGATGTCATTCAACACTGCCTACAAGCATTTGCTGGCTGGGGCATACCTAAAGTTATTAAAACAGATAATGGTCCTGCTTATACTTCCAAAAGCTTCCGGTTGTTTTTACAAACATTTAGCATCCAATCAGTCACTGGCATCCCCTATAATCCTCAGGGACAGGGCATTGTGGAAAGAGCACATCTTACTTTAAAAAATTGTTTAAATAAACAAAAAGGGGGAATAGGAGCCTCCTACAAGTCTCCTAAAGATAAACTTAATTTAGTTCTTTTCATTCTAAATTTCTTAACTCTGGATAGGGATGGCCATTCTGCAGCTGATCGACATTATAATCCCCATAATACTCCTCAAGTATGGGCAAAATGGAAAGATATCCTGACAGGTTGTTGGAAAGGACCGGATCCAGTCCTTCGTTGGGTCCGAGGGTCTGTTTGTATTTTCCCACAGGATCAACTGACTCCAGTCTGGATTCCAGAAAGGCTGGTCAGAGTTTTACAACATGCAAGTGATGCTGTTCCTCCTCGCGGTGACGAGCCTGAGCCTTCCTCCAATAACAGAAACTCAGACGGAAAGGCAAACCCGGAACCTATGGGCCATTGTTAGCCTGGCCATATTTTTCATTTCTGACTAACATATTTTTTATCCTTCCTTTTCTTGTTTTTCACCAATTTCTCTACAAGTCTGTCAATTCTACTGATGATTTTTCAGGTCGTGCTGTTTTTGGTGACAAGGATATTTCTAGCCTTTTTTTGCTTTAACAGGAGGAATTTCTGTACTTTGCCGTTGGAATCATACTACAGATCAGACCCAGAGTAGAGCAACTCGTTCTGCTGACCCTGGCTGTGATATTGCTTTTCCTCCCACGTCAATTTGTGTATTTTCTCTTTTTTGTGTTTCTGCCAACTAACATTTCTAATAACACCTCTTAACTGTTCATTAACTGTATGCTATCTTTCATAATGCTGGAATGGTTCTTTTGCCACTTGTGCAATTTGCACATTTCTATCTTCCTACCAGTCCTAGTTTCTGTTGCAGATATAGAATTGCCAGTGCTATTATCAAAAAACAGAAGAGGCTTTGACATTGCAACAGCCGTGATCACTGCCACCACAGTCCTTGCAGTAGCAGCATTGACACAACCACAACAATGATCATTCGGCCGAGAATGCAGTTGCAGCCTTGCAGACCACAGAGACTCTATCAGAGAATGGACTCTATAAGAACAAGTGGATACCTTGCAAGAACTTTTGGGACTGGGATGCGTTTATTCCCTGAGAGCTGCTTTGTGTTACCCATATTGTAACTCTATTGGGATGTATATTGTTTCTGTATTTAATATGGCTATAAGGTTCCTCTTCTGTTTATAGATTTGTCAAACAGTGGGCAAGCTTAGAAGCTATGGTGGTACTCCTCTGCCTTGGCCTTCTTCTCTTCATTCGTTTTGGCATGCATCTGCAAGCTAGCCAATAGAGAGATCAAATTATTTTTCATCAGGCCATGACCGCCCTAAAGGCCGACAGCCCCCCATTAGTATGGCTCTTGATGCTGGATCGGTAGTCAAGGACGGGTAATGAAGGAGGTGGCTGTGTACCAACCTAAGACAGGAGCTGCAGCATGCTCTGCAGGCTCTGATGACGGGTAAGGACATATGCTGACCACTCAGCCTAAGACAGACACGGTCCCGAGCCTTAGTTTAATATTAAAGGAGGGGGATCTGTGGGGGTTCCCGGGAACCCCAGCCTTGGGCGTGGTCAAGATGGCGCCTGACGCTGAGCCAGAGGCGGCCAGCTATACAGTAAACAACCAGCGAATTCCAATGATTGGCTAGTTAACGATGTGATTAGAGCATGCCCCCCCTCGTGTACCCATCCTGTGTCTGCAGCTGTCCGCGTTTATCTCGTGTACTCTCCCCTGATTGACTGAAGTGTATATAAGCCTGGTGGGTGGGAGAGTAGGGGGCAGAAGCTGAGGAAGGGATGGAAGAAGCGGAAGAAGCGGAAGAAGCGGCGGCGGAGACTGGAGCAGAGTTGGAAGCTGGAAGGAGCTGGGAAAAGGGAAGCTGAGAGTGCGCAGAAGCTAGGGGTAAGAGAAGCGTAGGAAAGAAACTGTGCACAATAAACTTCCAAAGCTTCAGACGTTTGCCGTGTCTCTCTCTGCGGGCAGAGGGGACGCGACAGTGTGCTGCCCACTGCCTCAGTGTTTTTTTTCTCTCCCACATAGCCACTCAAGTCCTGACCTTACACCTAGGGAGTGGCCTTTGAAATGACCAGCACCCCTAAGGATTTCTGAGGTCAAAGGAACACCCAGTCATGACTCATACAGCTACAGCTGAATCCCCAGACTGATGGCTCACCTAGCCTCCATCCCTATCCTACAGAAAGAGACCCTTCACACCTTCTGTGTCCACTTGGTTGAAAGGCTGCCACTATGTGACCCAGAACTGACCCCCAACCCTGTGCTATATTTTCACATCCCTATGCAATGTGGATGGAGCAAGGATTTGTATCAAATCCTTTAATGGTGCTGAATGCAGACATTTTATGACCCCACCACCCACCCTTCCTCCCATTCCCAATCTTTCCTTCCCTTGCACACCCAGCAAACCTCACAGATCAGAGACCTCATTGCCATTTGTTTCTGCATCCAACACCAGACTTTAAATTCTCCAGAGAATTAAGACCTCATCCAGTATCTAACAGTTAGGGACCCTGCCCTGAGACCCCAAGTATTTTTCAACACTGAGATTGTTGTAAAGGCATTTCCCCAATTCCCAGTAAAAAGAAGAAAAAAAAGAAGTCCAGTCTGGGACTGGCACACCAGTGGCATAAAGAGTTCAGAGGGCTCTTTGCCCTCAACTTGTACCTCTGTTGATCCTTTATAAAATAAGAAAACTACCCAGTGAATTCCCAAAGATACTCCCTTGGGCTGTCTCTCTACCTATTTCAAGACCCTTTTCTCCCAAACTAACATCAAAATTAAAACACCTCATTAGGCTCAGCACTCAAATTTGGCCACAATACAAATTAGATGATTTGAACTGATCGTCCAAGCACAAAAACTTTTTTTTTTTTTTTTTGCAGTGCTGGGGATTGAACCCAAGGCCTTGTGCTTGCGAGGCAGGCACTCTACCAACTGAGCTAAATCCCCAGCCCACAAAAAACTTTTATCAAGAAATTTTCCAAAATTTAAAAATTTCCTATTACTGATTGGCAACACTGTCTGAAATTTACAGAATGGCATGGTTGTCTGAGGTTCCTACTGATACCGCCATTCACGGGTAACAAGCTCTGCTCCTTCTAATGTTGAAGATTGAACACCAGAGAAGCACGCCAAGGCAAGTATAATAAGCAGGTTTTATTTAAAGGTAATAATACTGACTTCTCCCGGCAGGAAGAAGGGGGCCATGACTGATGTTCTAAGGTCCCAAGAAGTGTGCACACCCTACATCTTTTATAGGTTAACATCTCTTTTGTTCTCCAGTTCTCTACCCCCTTATCTCTCCTTCTGGTCTAGTGACTAGGCCTGGTTTTGCATTAAGTGAGAAGCCATGGGCAGGGGGAGGGCCAAGGTGATTCAGCCAGGCAAGGGCCCAGGGGGCATTAATTAGCAGCTCCATGCATGCAGTCCTTGATAAAGGCAGGTAAATTTGGTAATCAATGGGCTCTGGAGATCCTTGACATTCCAATCTTCGTGGGGCAGTCTCCAACTTCCAGAGGCAGATGGCTTCATGGCTTCATTTTCTCGATTTTACCTGATCCCCTATTTCTACACTAACTACCTGTCCTTTATTGTGGCTTCATTAGGATCATCTTGAAGTTTATTACAGTAATCTAGGAAAAAATGTTAATGATAGAGAAAGGGATTTTCACAAATCCCAGTGAAAGTAACCAAAGGTGGTTTGAAAGTTGAGAGAGGCTATACTAAATTTAGATATACTAAATTTGTTTGTGTGTTTTGGTATTAGGAAATTGAACCCAGTGGGATTGTACCACCGAACTACATCCCCAGCTATCTTTTTTAAAATTTTGAGACAGGGTCTGGCTCCATTGCCCAGGCTGGCTTTAAACATGTGATCCTTCTGCCGCAACCTTATTGCTGGGATAAGAGACATGCACCACCAAGCCCAGCATCAGATACACAATTTGAAGCAATGGGGACCTACCTGTTTCCCTATGAAGTTAATTTAGAAACTTAATAAAACTTCACTGAACACACTAGACAATTTGTGCTAAAAGGATATTTCAACCAATAAAGCAGAAGACACACACATGGATACACACACCTGCCTTAAAATCTCAGAGGTAGTATTTTGAGGGAGGAAAGGACAAAATTATCAGCCATGTAAAAAGCTCTGTGGCAAACCAAAACTGGGGTTCTTATCAATTTCTTTCCAATTTGGTCAAGAAAGAGTCTAGTACTTCAAGAAGTTTTGTGTATTCATTTTTCTCAGTAGGACTGTGTCTGAGTTCATTCTAAGAACATAAAAATGCATTTTCATTCTAGGCTCAGGTGTGAGAAATGATGAGAATATCATTGGGCAGCAGACATTATTAAAACTTTTGTGCCTTTAAAAGTACTTTTGTTCTTCTACAACATTATCTTCCTGATCAACACCAAAATAAAAGCACATTCTCTTGAATGACACAGGTTGTGCATTTCTGGCAGTTACCACTGTTCCATGGTGTTCATTGTGTTATATGTTATCACAGTAAAAAAAGTGTGTGGTTTATTTAGTGTCATTTACTGTTACTTTATTCCAATTTTTTTTCTGCTGGATAAGTGATATAACAAATTAAATGAATCCCTTAATGCCTGCTCATATATTTCCTTTTCATCCTGTGCTCCTACAATCCTGGGATTACTTTTTTCCCTCAGAATTCTTTTCAATTATCTTATTCTCTCCAACTTGAAATATTACTGACAAGGAAAAAATAACCCTTACTAATTTTAATCCTTCAATTTTTTTTTTTTTTTTAGGAATTTCCATGTCTTTTTGAATTTCTGTATTTAGCCAGACTATCATGCCTATTTGATTAAGTTTAAGGAATTTGTTAATAGATTTTTTTCTTCTTTTTTATGTGTCTTAACAATTGTAGAGGTCTATAGGGGAGAAACAGGGATACCAGAAAGATCATGTGCTTCAGTTAACAAACTAATCAAGTTGCTTGCAATAATTGAAATCCTTGAAGCATCCTCCTTTATAAAACTTTGACTGTGGGGTAAATTTCCAGGTTAGGAACATAAATATGGCACCTTTGGTAATTGTTGCCCTCAGTAGTGTTAGTCAGCATGTGACTTCTTTGAGTTCAGAATAGATGATTTTTTTAACAGAGGATACCTGTTGATAATTGTTTAAAATTTTTCCAAGAAACTAAGATAAACTCCCCTTTTCTCTCCAAAAGAAAGGGAGCATTTGTGCACTGTAACAGTTAAAGTCAGATTCAGGGGAGCATGGATGCTTTTGAAGCCAGAACAAGGACAGGTAGTTAGTGTAGAAATAGGAAATCGGGTCAATTCGAGGAAACAAAGCCATGAAGCCATCTGCCTTTGGAAGTTGGAGACTGCCCCTGGAAGAATGGAATGTCAAGGATCTCCGGAGCCCATTGATTACCAAATTTACCTGCCTTTATCAAGGACTGCAAGCAAGGAGCTGCTAATTAATGCCCCCTGGGCCCTTATCTGCCTGAATCACCTTGGCCCTCCCCCTGCCCATGGCTTCTCACTTAATGCAAAACCAGGCCTAGTCACGTAGGCAGGAAGGAGAGATAAGGGGGGAGAGAACTGGAGAACAAAAGAGACTTTAACCTATAAAAGATGCAGGGTGTGCTCACTTCTTGGGACTTTAGAACATCAGTCATGGCCCCCTTCTTCCTGCCGGGAGAAGTCTGTATTATTAGCTTAAAATAAAACCTGCTTAATATGCTTGCCTTGGCGTGCTTCTCTAGTGTTCAATCTTCAACATTAGAAGGAGCAGAACTAGTCACTGGTAAACGGCGGTATCAGATTTGGAGGTTCCACCGAGATTTACGCCAAGGTAAGTAAGCTTCTCTCTCCATGCACCCCACATCTGTTTGAGGTGCATCTTTCTTTCTGTCTATTTTTGGAGGGCAAATGGGCACCCGTTGGCTACTTAAATGCAATTAGTTCAGCCGCCATTCTTAAGACTCAGGTGAGAGGTTTTCCGGCCCAGGCAAGTTCCAATCACCTGCTCTGTAGGCATGTTGGACTCTGCTGAAGCCGTTTCCTACTTTTCTGTCCAGGCCTGGAGCGCAATTGCCGCCAGTACACAGTGTCCCTAGTCCTGATCTGCCCAGGATGCGTGGAGGTGGAGGAAGGATTGGAACAACTGAGGGGTTCTCGGCCTGGGCTACTCTCAGGTGGACCCCAAAGGTTCCTTCTTCAGACTCTCCCTCCCGACAGCCCTGAGGGGTATCCAGGGTGATCAGTAGACGATGGCACTGAGGGAAAGCGCCAATCACCTTTGCCTCCATATGGGCCATACAGTGCACAACACTCCCGCACATCCACTCTCTCCTGGATACTCCCCTTCCCTTGCCAGTCAGACATTAGGATTTCAAACTGTAGGATTAAGGCCTGGGATGATTAGTATGAAAATGCCCAGGTTCCCTTTGTTCGCATAGTTAGCCTTCACTAGCCTGGACACTAGTCTCCCCATTACTGTTCCTGTGCTTAAATGTGCTCATGGTGTTCTCTTTAAGCTGCAAGAGGGAGGCATTTAAGAACCCCTCCCGTGAGACCTTCCAAGCAAAGGACGTTATACACGTACCAACCAATAGGTGTCCCCTCACCCTCTGGAGATTCCTTTAGCCTACAGGGCAAGAAGATGTAAAAGGCACACAGATTTAAAAGATGGCTTTTCCTGTTTATGCTAGACTCTGAATGGCAATTTCTGTTAGCCTTTGAGGAACCAGATATTGTACCTCAACTAACCTAGACAGTATTGCCTCAGGATTTAGATGAACCTCACCTGTTCCAGACAAACCTTAGCTAAGGACTTAACAAAATTCAGAGATAAAACATTCTGTGATTGTTCTCCAGTAAGTAAAGTACATACTTTATGTGCCTCCACCCAGGAGGAATATCAAAAGGCCATTGCAGAACTCCTAAACTTCTTAGCTAATAGGAATTATAAGATCTCAAAAGAATAAAGCTTAATTATGTCATCAACAGGTTCAATACTACAGGAAATAGCCACCATAGGACAATATTCTGCCCCAGGAAGGGGCCTTACTTCAAGCTCCTGTCCTCAGCTTACCTATGAAGCAAGATTTAACCTGTTTGTCACAAAAGGGGAAAATAAATCCTGGATAGACAGCCATAGGCAACTCAATAACCAATGGCATATCTCAGTGAGGAACTTAGCAAAGTAGCTTCATTCTCAAAAGTAATGGAAAATAAGGTCTCATAATTTTCTTTGACATCCAACCTGTCCTGATGAGATGACTAAAATGCCCTAGGCACAAGATTTCTGTTAAAACCTGTTAGATCCTTCCAGATCTCAGTCAAGGCTTACATTGAAATGCAAATAGGAAGCCTAAAGGCTCAGTAGGAGACCGGTCTCAAACCCAAGGAAAAAAAAGGTAAAAAAGAGCCTTACCTAAACTCCAGCAAAAGTAAATTTTATGGTGCCTTACTAAAGTAATTAACGGCCATATCATTTTTCCAGCACTCTTGTTTTTTTTTAATTCTATATTTTTCTGAGCTCATGATTTTTTTTGACCAGTTCTATTTTTTATTCAACTAGAGTTTTTGAACATCTGTTACATTGCAATGGAGATTCACCTATAAAGGAACCTTTGGGGTCCACCTGAGAGTAGCCCGGGCCGAGAACCCCTCAGTTGTTCCAACCCTTCCTCCACCTCCACGCATCCTGGGCAGATCAGGACTAGGGACACTGTGTACTGGCGGCAATTGCGCTCCAGGCCTGGACAGAAAAGTAGGAAACGGCTTCAGCAGAGTCCAACATGCCTACAGAGCAGGTGATTGGAACTTGCCTGGGCCGGAAAACCTCTCACCTGAGTCTTAAGAATGGCAGCTGAACTAATTGCATTTAAGTAGCCAACGGGTGCCCATTTGCCCTCCAAACATAGACAGAAAGAAAGATGCACCTCAAACAGATGTGGGGTGCATGGAGAGAGAAGCTTACTTACCTTGGCGTAAATCTCGGTGGAACCTCCAAATCTGATACCGCCGTTTACCGGTGACTAGTTCTGCTCCTTCTAATGTTGAAGATTGAACACTAGAGAAGCACGCCAAGGCAAGCATATTAAGCAGGTTTTATTTTA
Source organism: Sciurus carolinensis (assembly GCF_902686445.1). NCBI lineage: Eukaryota > Metazoa > Chordata > Mammalia > Rodentia > Sciuridae > Sciurus > Sciurus carolinensis. Next base: position 146,458 of record NW_025920334.1, read on the forward strand.
AGCTAATAATACAGACTTCTCCCGGCAGGAAGAAGGGGGCCATGGCTGATGTTCTAAAGTCCCAAGAAGTGAGCACACCCTGCATCTTTTATAGGTTAAAGTCTCTTTTGTTCTCCAGTTCTCTCCCCCCTTATCTCTCCTTCCTGCCTACGTGACTAGGCCTGGTTTTGCATTAAGTGAGAAGCCATGGGCAGGGGGAGGGCCAAGGTGATTTAGGCAGATAAGGGCCCAGGGGGCATTAATTAGCAGCTCCTTGCTTGCAGTCCTTGATAAAGGCAGGTAAATTTGGTAATCAATGGGCTCCGGAGATCCTTGACATTCCATTCTTCCAGGGGCAGTCTCCAACTTCCAAAGGCAGATGGCTTCATGGCTTTGTTTCCTCGAATTGACCCGATTTCCTATTTCTACACTAATTACCTGTCCTTGATTCTGGCTTCAACATCACATTTAAATATCCAAGAAAAGGTCTTTAAGTAGAATTTATTTAGATGTAGATTTTAAGGATCAATTTTTATCAATTTTAGATCAGTTATCTATGCAAACTGGCTACTTTTCCCTTTTTATTTCAGTTTAAAAATTAAATCAAAGAGTTCTTGATCCCTACTGAAAGACCCTCAGACCCCCTGTCCAAGGAAGAACTCACGTGATCCCTGGCTGCAAAAGCAAGAGGCAGTTTATTGATTACACAGGCGCCTGCGGGTGCTCAGTAAAACCTCAGCCGGAGCTTCAGTGAACTGGCACACTGGGCTTTGGGGTACAGGTTTTTTATAGGGTAAAGGGGCAGGTTTCACGTGCTTGGTAAGCAACAGATTTCTTATTGGTTATTTTGAATCCAGCATTTAGACATTCTTGGAGAAGCCATAAATTTACTTTAACTGGAGAGGGGGATGAAAGATAGAGACACAGGCGGAGACACAGGCTTCCCCAAATTGCCCGCAGCCCCTCTCTTCCGCACCTGCATAAACACAGGCTTTCCCTAATTGCCCGCAGCACGGGTTGTAAAAAATGGTAAAGAATGTATAAACTCAGACTTCTCTCACCTTATCTGTGAAGGCTAGGGGAGCTGACCCGAGAAGGAACCTTGTTAAGGATAGAGCGGCTCGGAACTTAAGATGCCATGCTTCACAAGCCATAATTTTACTTTGCCATTTACAGTCCTTCGTTATCTCATCCTATTTACTCTGTCCTTGGTCAGGAATCTGGTATCTGAAGTTTTACAGGACAGTTTTATAGTTCCTGCTTATCAGCTCCGGTTAGTTCAGGCATCCTCTGACTTTCCCAATTATCCTGCCCTTTCTTAGCTAAATCTTTAGATAAACACCTTTAGCATGCCCTGATAGTTTTCTCTTTTCTCTTTTAAAATAGGCCTGAGCGGGTGGTGCAGGGGTCTTTTCACTACTTTATAAGGTTAATAAAGTTTTCACTCTTTTCAGTCTTGTACATGCTAACATTCTGCACAGTGTCTATAAACAGAAATTCACTCAATAAGGGTGATTTTCTGGGAATCAAGGGCAGGCTGTTTTTGTTTGGTATATAAACACAGTGTTTGTTAACAGTAATTGGCATAGTTTCTGAAAACAGTAAATTTTACAAGTAATAAATATGCCTATGGTGTGAGTGTTTCTTATAGTGGACTTTGAAGATAACATGAAAAAGTAAAATTTAGAGCAAAAATTTGCCTTGCAACCATATATTGCTATTAGTGAATGTGGAAAATAGCTGGGCCAGGCTAATTGGACAAAGAACAATATAATATATTTTAGCCAAGAATATAAATGATATTTTGATGTTTTTTAGAATATAACTTTTCAGTCCATTCCATCTATCATTACTAAGGATGATGTTTTCTATACTTTCTTGACTTCAGAAGGCATTATATTTGAAAGATTTACTTATTTGTAATCATGTTTTACAATACTGAGTTTTGAGATCACATACAGCATTTCCTACAGAGTAGCTGTATTAATAGTAATAATAATAATAATAAAAACAACTACATCCCTAAGTTGAAAGCAAACTACTTACCACCTTCTAAAAATTACCTTGGCTGTTTCTATTAAGTCTCATTTCCTCAGTAGGAAAAAATATTTCAAAGAGGATTATTAACTAACTTTTGCATGTATATCTATCTACTGATGCCCACTGAAATCCCAACTTAATCGTAAATGCTGCAACAGAAGAGGCTTAGTCTTCACAGAGAGGAAAGTTATTTCTTTGTTTTTTTATAATAGTTTTGAGTTCCTATTTATGATTTCTGAGAAGAAATAAACCAAGAAAAGAATAAATAATAATTTGAAATATTTTAGAAAATTAATGATCTTATGAAAAACTCTTGTGGATATTTGTTATGTCAATTATTTTATTTTTCATGTGTATAGAATTAAAATGTATAACACTTACATTTCATATTTACCTTCTCCTTGTCATTTTCTATACAAAAATTTATCTAAATTCATCACAAATTATCTTTTTGAACCAGGAAATGAACCCAGGGATGATTAAACACTAAGACACATCCCCAGATCTTTTTATTAATCCATTGGTGAGATTACACACCTCATAAACCAACCACTTTCTGAAAAGCCTCCCTCTGAACATTGTTGTACCAGGGAACTTTGGGAGGTTTTTCAGAACATTGCAGATCCAAATCATGCACGTCCTATCTCCTAAACAACCCTTCAGGTGCTGCTTTTCTGCTATCCAATCTGTCACTAATTTTTTAATTAAACTGCAGTAATCATCTTCTAGTACCTCTTCTGGTTTCCACTCATGCCTAGCCACAACCCAGTGCATTGTCTGAATGCACTTCTACAGATGCTTTGTATGGGGTCATCCCCAGTTTAAAAGCCTTCATGGTATTCTGTTTTTTATATTAAAATTCAAACTTCACTTTGCATGTGGCATCTGCTTCACCAGGAGCACCCTTTTTCCTGACTATTGATTCCCTCTTATTTATTCTATAGGTCTCACTTTAAACATTACTTTCTTGGAATATTTTTTCTAGTTCCTCAAGGCTAAAGATTCCTCCTCATATGTTCAGGAAGTATTATTGCTTGTGATATAATTACTGTATTTGTTTCTCTCTTTCCTGGCACCAGGGCTGGAAAAGTGTCTGATAAACACTTCCTGATAATTTAGAATGAAAGCACTTTATTTCCACCATTGGTGATCAAACTCAAGTTGCTATGGAATCACCTGGAGGACCTACTAAACCATAGCCTGCTGGCTATACTCCTAGTTTCTGTTCACCATTTCAGGGTTGTGCTGACATCAAGGTTGGAATTAGATATTGGCAGGAATCTGAGAGTGAAACACTGAAGTATCCAGAGGGGAGAGGTCTCATCAGGAGAAGCTTCCAGGTCCAGGTGTAAGTAACACCCCCACTCCAGGATGGGGAATGGGGACTTTTGTGTGCACATGAAAAATGCACAATATTCCCTTGTGGACACATTCATGTTTTAACTTGCCTTCTAATGGTATTGGGGATTATTTTTCTCAGAGCACCTACTGAGAATCCATTAGGGACATTTCTTAGTGAGTTAGGTAACAGGTGACTTATTAGATTCATCACCACCTGCTTTTTAAAAAAGCACTTTACTAGTTTACTATAAAATATGTATTCACATTTGAACTTTCATAAGAACAGAAAAATTTTGAACTTTTATAAGAACATGATTCCATGCCTCATGAGATAGAGGCAGAAAAAACAAGGATAGGTAGAAAGAAACCAGCAAAGAAACAGCAAATTTAAATCTGAGAAACTGCTATGGGTACCCTCATGTTTACTTCCCAAGATTATTCTTCTCCAGAAATAAATTGTTTAAAAGAACTTGAATCTTAGAGTATTGTGAATCAAATTAATGTTCATATATATTGCTAGTTTTCATAATGTTTCCTTTAGACTAAATAAAGTGAAGGGGAAAATATCATTAGAGACTCAACAGTATTTTCTACACATTATGTGTTGACTGGATGACATCAACATAGAGACCCTGAGAGGAGCAGACAACTGTAACAGACCCCATGGTCCATGATTAAGTGTTGAGCTCAACAGATAGATATCCCATCGCCCTGCCACACCTTACCAATTCTCATGTTCACTATCTACAAAATTTCTTTTAAAAAGATATACCAATTACCTCTAAAATGAGTCTCAGTCTCAAGTACCAAAACCCCTTCTCCCCTGGAGTGTATATTTCACTCTTATTTACTTTTCTATATAATCTCCTTGTATTTCTATAATAAATATTTGCACACCTTCTGATATACCCTGAAATTCCTTTCAATTGTGTAAGTCAAGAACCTGCCAGGGTCAAGTTGGGATTTTTATTTCCATTCTGGGTGAACTTCTTGGATTCTATTCAGTGATACCATGAAGGAAGTCCATTATGACTTTCATTTTCATTTTTGAAGGGCTCAATTTATGTGTCCCTTTTTCAAACATTTATTTCTCTTTTTATTTTTTTAGAGTTGCCTATTCATATTCTTTGTTTAATTCTATAGAAGTCATTAATCTATTTTCTAATTGATGGAAAGCTAGTTATATAAATATTAATATTTTCCATGTCTTTCATAAAAATGATTTGATTTTTAGTCCATTAAGTCCTAAGTATTCATATTTGTGGACATACTAATCACATATTCTCTCAAAGTTAACACAAGTGGTATGTTTGTTGAATAATTTAAGATTTTATAGGTGTTCCACATCTGTAATGATGGAACACAATGTATCAATTTACAAATAGGTGGTTCTATTAATTTTTTAGAAAGCCGTGTTTTTTTCTTAAAAATAAATGTATAAGTCTATTATTTAGAAAAACTTTCTTTTTATCTCATGAGCCATAAGAGGAATTAAGACAGAGAGGAAGAAAGTACACAGGAGACTGACGTCTATCATGCCTATGAAGGGATTTTTAGTGGATGTCAAATTTTAACTTACATAGGAATCACTTGGATATCTTATTAAAGTACAGACTGGATTCAGTAGGTCCAGGTCAAGCCTGAGTATGTGCATTCAGTTCTTCCAGGTGAATTGGATGATTCATGGACTATAACAGGAATACCTAGGCTCTACATTGTAAGAAGTGGAAAAATATTAGTGAGTTTAGTGATCATTCTAATTCCACATTATCATTTGTTTGCAAAACCTCTTCTCTCTACTTACGTTTATTATTCTCAATTTCTTATTCTGGAAAGTAGGAGACAACCACAGCTCATTTTTAAAAGAAAAATACATCAGTGCTCATGGAGTAACAGTCCTCTACCTCTTGGTCTTTCAGAATATATTCCTCATATTTTTCGATACTGAGGATGGAAATGATGGGTAATCAACCACTGAGCTACATCTCCAGCCCCTTTTATTACAACTTTGAGGTAGTATATAGGTTGGTTTCATAGGAACTCATTTAGTTGCTGAGGCTGGTCTTGAACTTGCTGTCCTCCAGTCTCAGTCCTTCAAGTCTCTGGGATTATAGGCAGGCACCACTCTGCCTGGCATATGGCCCAGAATTTTTAAAGATAAATGTACAAGTTTAGAATGTTCACTTTTTTGTTTTGTTTTAATTTTCATTTTTCAGACTGCATTTTTATTCATTGTAAATAAGTGGGATACAATTTTTCATTTCTATGGTAATACACTATGTAGATTAACACCATTCATGGAATCATATATGTACACAGGGTAATGATGTCTGTCTCAGTTAACTCTCTTTCCCCCACCCACTACCATCCCATTTTCAGAGAAAATATTTACCCTTTTTTTTGGGGGGGGGGATTGGTTTATTTTACTTAGCATAATAGTCTCCAATTCCATCCTTTTAATTGCAAATGCCATTTTATTCTCCCTTAAAAGTAAGTAATATTCCACTGTATATATATTTTACAGTTTGTTTATTCATTAATCTACTGAACAACATCTACATGGTTTCCACAATCTAGCTATTGTGAATACAGCAGCTGTAAACATTGCTCTGGCTATGCCACTTTAGTATGCTGATCTTAAGTCTTTGGGGCATATACTGAGGAGTGGGATAGCTGGGTCAAAAAGTGGGCCCATTCCAAATTTTCTGAGGAATCTCCATACTGCTTTCCAGAGCGACTGAACCAATTTGCAACTCCACCAGCAATGTATGAGTGTGCCTTTTTCCCCACATCCACTCCAACACATATTGCTGTGTTCTGTACAACAGCCATTTTAAGTGGAGTAAGATAAAATCTTTGCATTACTTTAATTACTAGAGATGATGAACACTATTTTCATATATTTGTTAATCACCTGTTTATCTTCTGTGAAGTGTGCAGTTCCTTAGTTAAATTACTGATTGAGTTCTTTTTGTTTTTCTTGTAAAATTTTTAAGTTCTTCATAAATTTTGGAGATTAGCTCTCTAAATGAAATGCCTGTGGAAAAGATTTTCTACCATTCCATAGGGTCTCTTTTCACATTCTTGTTTTTGCTGAGGAAGAGCTTTATAGTTTGAATCCATCATATTTATTGATTCTTGATTTTATTTCTTGCTCTCTGGGAGTCTTGTAGGAAGTCTGATCCTAAGCCAATGTGATGGAAATTTGGGCATACTTTTTCTTCTATTTGTAGCAGGGTCATGAGGGCTGGTCACTGTTGGATCAGAGTCTTGAAGGCCAGAATCAATTTTTAAAAAACAGAATTGAATATATAGACTTAGTAAAATCACAATAAGTACAAATTATTAAAAGCTAGAGAATTACTTACATATTACCAAATCTATAAAATGCAGTTTTAATAAGTGCCAGAAAGAACCCATAATACTTTTTCTTATAATCTTGAAATATATATATATATATATATATATATATATATATATATATTCATTTTACATAAAATATTCCTATTTGAAGCAATATTCAGAAGGATATAATTAAGATGAAACCTTAGTCTTTTGGGTAGAAAAAGTCCATCCCTGGCTAGCTTCTCTTGCCAGCATTATAAAGGGGTTTCTCTAATATTTTCTTTTTTTTTATAACAGCTGTAGTCCAAACACTCCTCAAGATAGTAATCTGATGGTTTTGGAAAAGGCAACATAGCCAGTTGGGAGAAATGTCTTACAGCAGAACACTGGAGATCTGGATTCTTGTTCTGGTTCCAACACAGTTGGCTTGCATATTTTAAAATTTCCTGACTTTTTTTCTTTGAATGAAGAATGGAGACAATAATAGAGCTTTACTTCCCCAGGATGATAGTGGAATAAAATTTTCCCAGTGGGGTCTCCGGACATTCTCTCTAATGGCAGTGATGTCATTGATCTCTTACAACTTATCCTATACTGATGTGGTTTTTCAATTTCCAAACCAGTTGCCTCAAAAATTTCTGCTAACTGCCAGTAATTTGCACAAAATTTGCAATTTGAAAGAACAGAGCCTGTTCCTCCAAGCCCCAATCTTCTCCCCTGGTACATCTCTCCACATCACATCTCTGAGGAAAGCAGAGATGGTTAGTGGTAGAGAATACAGGAGTTGAGCCTCTGGCTTTGGGAAAGATACTTTGGTTCTGTCAGCCTCAATGTTCTCATCTGTATCAATGATATTCATCTGTCATCATGGGTAAGGTGGTGATACTGTAAAAGAATGGGCCACAGTGAGTGCTCAATTCTTAGTAGGTATTGCTTATTTTTCCCCTAAGTTTTCATAAAATCTTGCTAAATTGAATAAACCCATGTTGCTTGCAACATAAAATAAAAATAGCCTCTCCCCATGTGCAGTTACATTCATATATTTCCAGGAAACCAGGGTCTTGGAAAGGGCACTACTGGGCTCTGTTAGCCAGTGCCCCTTAGGGACCCTTAATATGTTCTCAAAGAACAGGACTCCTTTGTGCTGCATTGAGCCCTTGTCTCCTTTCTATCAAAGTGAGAGAAGGGGGCAAAGGTGAGACTAGGGTCAAATGTAGTTCCTAATCCATCTGCTCCACTTGGCTGCTGTCATCAGGTCTCAGTTTCCCCACTTTTCCTTTCCTGCTTAGACTTGTGCAGGGTGGTGTGTAATTGTTAATTGGGGTCCAGGTATATGGGTTGAGTGAAGAGCTAATAAAGAGACAAGCACACAGGATGGTGAAGAGCAAGAATTGGGTTCTTGTGAGAAAGTCAGTGCATTTTATTATCTATTCCAGAGTCCTATCAAGATACACTATGTTATGTAGTACAGTTATCTTTGTTCATGTCCAGATCACATAACTTGCTTGCTTCTCAGAGTCCACTAGGACAAAAGTTTATTATAAGATAATGTCTACAGGACTAATGTCCAATGCCTCAAGGACTGAGGAGTTTCAGAGCATTTGTAAGTCATTCAGAGCACCTGTTGTGTCCTGAGGCATTTGCTCAACTGTAAGGACTTTCATCCCTCTGTATATTGACTGATCTGAAATCCCTACAACTCCCCTTTTTTGTTTTGTATGGTCTTTAGAATAGACGTGACTTGTCTTCTGTTCAAGGAAGATGGAGAGAGAAAGCAAGGCAAATATTTTCAAAAACAAGCAGAGCATAATAAGGCAAATATCAATAAACATTCTACAATGAACAGTTCTTTGACCTATGTAAAATTTGTTAGTCATGAGATTAACCAATCTAAAAAACCCCATCTTCCATTCTCTTGTTGCAGCTTCTTTACAATGTCCTTAAGATGACCCAATTTCCTTTAAATGGGATTACTATTATTAGTTAAATGGAAACAACACCATATTATTAAATTCTGGCATCCCTTATGATGTAACTTCAAAAAATAATCAATAGCTGCCATATTATCAAATATAGATTGATGATACAAATTTCAAAAGAATTAACAATTTTTGTTAAGTACTTGGGCACCACCAAGGATACAATAACACAGAAATAGCACAATAATAGTCAGCATAATTGTGGAATTCTGGGTAAGTTTGGCAACGGAACTGTAACCAAATTTTCTGGGTTATATTCTAAATACATCTGGGCTAGCAGTTGTTGAGCAGATGTTGTTAAAACCTTTATATTTCCCCAAGTCACTAGATGATTGGAAGACTGATGGTTTCTTGGGCCTCTTGTTCTTATTGGATGTTCCTTCTTTGAGTTAGGATCCTCTTCATCTAGGGTCAAATATAATTTGGGAATCAGATTGAGAAATCCTTGATGCCAACTCATGGTGATTGATGGATTTCACATATCTGGCAGAAATCCAGACAGAAACTCTAGGAGTATATCCCCTTCTGCATGCAATTAAAGGTGCAAAGTCCTGCCATATTGGATCTGGTGGAACTTGGTATTTTACCTAAATCTTTGGTAGGTGTTCCTTAGGGGAAATGTACCGGTCCAAGACAGAGGACCAATGATGTGCATTATCTTCATACTATACATTAAGAGCATTTGTTGTGAACAAAGCAATATTGAGAGCATTATTAACATGAGCAAGGCTATGTTTCCTTTTATGTTTTCTTTTAAAAGGCACCTTTAAAGTGTGCAATGTTCACTTTCAAATAAAGTAGGATTATTAGGAATTCCACAGGTAAGAATTATATTCATTGATTACAAAACTTAGTAAAGGAACTAGAAGTATAAGTAGGAGCATCCTCAGATTTTAAATGATGAGGTTTGCTCATGGTGGCAGTGCAAAGGAGCACATGAGACATACAGACTGAGACCTTCTCTGAACGATGTTCAGTGGCCCATATAAGACCTGGGGATGAATCTGTGGTAACATGTAAAAAGAAACAGGGGTGAAAAGGAGGAAAATGAGCTATATTTAACTGCATTATGATGTAAACCTCAAGGGTTTACATTTTCCCAAGCAGGAAAGCAAAAGGGATTGAAATGAGAGCAATTATTAAAGATGAAATGGGCCTGTTGACAGGAAATAGAAAAGGTTTTCATTAAACAACAAACATTTTGATGAAAAAAATTGTGTGATACCATGGCATTTGAAAAGAGAGGATAAAGTGATTTTATAGCAGCATAGCATGAGCATTTCCTTCAGTGAGTTATCCAGAGATCTTAGTGTGGCTACATATATGAGGAAGAAATACTGGAGTTGTATAATCCTATAAAAGAGATTGAAGAGTAATAAGCAGGGATAACAAATTAGAGTCCAAATAAGATGACCAAATTGCAGAAAAAATATGAGGTATCAGTTTGGCTATATACTGAGAATCTTTAATGATGTTTAATGTTGTGGGAAACATATGAAGAACAATAATAATTGCAGCTAATTCTGCTCACTGAGGAGAAGCTTGAGGCAATGTGGAATATTCAGTCCATTTTTTATCAGTGAATATAGATAATAAATCCTTTTTTTCCTTCATCAGTATAGACAGTAATCCCACTGTAAAATGGAATGGAGGAGATTATAGAAGGAGCATGAGAGACTTGACACAAGGAAAGGCACTCATCCTGAGGTGCATGGAAAGCAACAGGAGTTAAAATTTAGTTTAGACAGCTTGAGAATATGAAGAAAATTGTAAATACTGTAAATGTAAAGTCTTTCTATAAGTAAGATAAGTACATGAATATCTGTTCCTGTAAGAGATAAAATATGGCAAATATCTGAGATCAATTGAACATATATGTCAGCATAAGGGATAACATTTTTTTCTGAAAATTGAGGTGAATATGATCACTGTATTACATACAAGATTTGAGTATAAATGACAACAGCTGCAGTAAAGGCATAAGGCTTTTCTGTAAAGATTATTAGAGATAAAAGAACATTGAATGTTGGGAGTCTATAAAAACTGTAAATGACTTCTCATTAACATGCTGAAGAGCTGCAGTGAGTGAAGGAGTTAACTGCAAAAAACTGGTGGGATTATGTTGTTTTTTCAACAGCTGAAAAGAAAGGTGACAACACATCAGTAGTTAAAGAAATATATGGTGGAGCCCAATTAAAATGTCTTAAAAGTTGCTGTAATAAACTAAGAAGAATTTGGAATAAAATTTCAGTTTTGCAACATGAAGAATGGAATAGAATTGGCATATTTTACATCCTAAATTAGTTAATAGGGAGTTGTCATTGAATTTTTTCTCTGGCCATGTAGAGACCAGTTCATAATAAAATGTGTTGTAATTTAATTAAAGTATGTTCTGTAAGTATTGGCCCAGAAATCAATATATCATCCATGTAATGATAAACAATAATAATGATAAACAATAATGAGAGAATAATTGTCAGAAACACTGGAGAGACTTATTCACAAAATGTTGATATAATGTGGGTCTACTGAACATACCTTGAGGAAGAACTTACCACTGATATTTATCAGCAGGTTATAAGGATTGAAAACAGGAACTGTGAATGTGGTTTTTTTCTCAATCATCAGGAAAGAGAGGAACAGTTAAAAAAAAGTCTTTTAAGTCTACTAAATATAAATAAAAATCTTGAGGAATTAAATTAGGATTAGGCAAACAATCCACATTGAAGTGGACCCATATGTTCTGTACATTTATTAATTTTTCTTAAATCTTGTAATAATCTCCATTTCCCTGATTTCTTCTTTATGATAAAAATGGGTGTATTCTATGGACTGGTAGAAGGTTCAACTTGTCCCAATTTTAACTGATCTTAAATGAAAGCCTCTGCAGCTGCCACCTTCTCCTTAGATAATGCCATTGGTTTACCCAGACAGGAGTGGTGACCTTTCACATTCATGGCAAGGTGGTCAATTTCACAGAGACAACTATAAAACAGGCAACTCCATAGGCATTTGCAACTTGTGTAAGATGTCTTTGCCCCTTATAGGAAAGTGAATAGTCATAATGTACGGTTGAATATGAGTAATAACTTGTTGTGGGCTGGAAGGAGTGAAGAATTGCAGTCATAGAGACCTTTTAGACACCTGTTTATTATTTCCTCTAGTGCCCGAAGGGATCACACTCTGAAAGGGCCATGAACAAGGCTACATTGAGACAGGTGAAACTGGTGTCAGCACTAGTGTCCAATAACCCTGTGATTGACTGCTCATTTAAAAAAAAAAAGGGTGAATTTTCATCTATTTGCAGTAAAAGCTATACATGCTCCTGTAACACTGGAACCAAATCCTTTACTTCCTCTTTCATTTAGGGGTTGTTGGGCAATAATATAAGGAATGACAATTAATTGAGTTATACAGCATCCTTTGGGGAGAATTAAAGTCATATGAGACCAAACTTGAATGTATATTACACCAGTGTAATCAGAATTATTCACTTCAGGATTTATAGATTTTTCTTCTTTAGCACTGAGAGTGGGGCAAAATTAAACCAAAGTTAACTTTCAGTAGAGGTCCTTGAGTTTGGGAAAGAATTTTATGAACTTCCTCAGGAAGACAGAGTTGAGCATCCTCAGTAGTATTCAAATCTAATCCCTCTAGTAGCATAAAAGTATTTGTGGAAGAAGCTTCTGTTTGAACTGGAAACATCTGTGAATGAGACATCTGCATCTGCAGATGAGAAGGGTTCCTCCTCCTTTGACCTTGGGTCTGAAGGTGACCCATAATTGAGTTTTCTGACATGTCTGTTTTATATCTGCATTGACTAGCCCAATGAAATCCTTTATGACAGATTGGACATTTCTGATTGGGTTGTTTTTGCAGTCCCCCCCCCCTTTTTTAATCTTACGGTCGTTTTGAAGATGACCAGGTTTTTTGCAATTGTAACAAAGTTTATCAAAGTCATGTCCACTCCTGGGAACTTGGGTGGGTGCAACCAAACTCTAGTCTGGTGAGGGGTGAAGGGGGATTGGAAAATAAAGATTCACAAACACAGACCTTGAAGATTAAACTGGGATCTAGTGGAACTCTGCTCTCTGATGAAGATGCAGATCTAAAGAGTTATGCCAGCAATTTTTATTTATATATATCTCATTATTAGGTTAAAGACAATGCAATTTTTTACATTCAGGAAAGTTATAGAAATTAGGACATCCTATGTAGTTTTTCTGTGGTTGCAATCCGCAGTTGGAAAGTGCAATGATAGGAGATTTGTGCAGCTCTCAAGAAAGACCATTGTTAAGTGTTACTATAAGGCAGGCAGGAACCTGGAAAGCAAAACTGATGAAATATTATGATTGTCTAGCATAAGAATCTGTTCCTTTCCTGGACCTGTGTGCCTGAGATCAAGGTCAGAGCTAATAGGAGTCTTGCACAAAGCCTGCTCATGCAAGGCATTGCCACAGCAGCTAAGCATCCTGTGCCCTTGCACAGAAACATTCCCAGGCTCTTGGCATGCCACAGCTATGAGGTTATCAGAGACACCCAATCTCAGTCATTGGTCTCCCATCCTCTGTCACTGCTATCCACAGGTGTGGTTGGGCCCCATGGTGCCTCTTGTTGCTAGGAATTAAAAACCATTTGCATTAACTTCTCATTAAGAATTGGTGTGTCACTACCAAGTACTGAGACTGTGGGTGGGTGCAGCGCACTTCTCTGGGTACACACAGGGGTAAACCCACATGCTCTGGGACCAAGACTCACAGTATTCCCTTCCCCTGCCTTACCTGCATGGGTCCCACCTGGCCCACAGCACCTGGGCACCCTGTCCACTCAAGCCAGACCCATAAGCCCCTCCCTGAGTGAGTACTGAGATGCAGCTGTGTGCAGTGTCCACCCCAAGTCCCTAGAGTCCAAGTCTGCATGGGAAGCTGTCAGATCAGTGCAAAATTGTAGGAGAGTGGGAGGGTGTGAGTCTGGGCAAGAACCACCTCTCTGATCCATCTGCTTCCCCACAGGTAGCACGTGTGAAGGGACCCTGAATTGGAAGCGATGGCTGCTGCCCAGGGAAAGGTGACAGCAAGCCAGTGCTCTTTCTTCTCAGTGATGGTTCATGTTGGGGTGGGATGGTGGTGGCCACCAGGAGTGGCCAGGCAACATGACCTCCTGCAGGGCAGTCACTGTGTCCCTGCCCACTCCAGTGCTGAGGTGCAGGGCCCTTGTGGTTTGATCCAGCATGGCACACCCAGAACTAGGGGTCTGGTAAGGCATTGGGGACCCTTCTGACCATGACCCTGGCACCACCTGGGAAGCTGGTGCGAGGAGGTGAACAACAAAATTCATCCCTGGCAGTGGCAGTTGTTGGGATCTGCTGATGCTTCAACTGCTATTGTTCTGGGAGCCCTTGGAAACTTGGCGTGTGCTTAAAACTGTTGCCACCGGGGGCATGGGCCTGTTTTTGGGCCAGGCGTGGTGGATGGGGTGGGGGTCACAGGGGGGTGGGAGTCACATGGTGCCACCTGAATGGACATAGAGTGGGTGTAGGCTGGGTGGACTCTCCATCTGGGGTGGGCTCCTGGGCGGGCTCCTGGGCACAACATCACAAATTTGGTGAGCATGAACTTCTGGGTCCCCACCTTTTCCTCAGAGTCACTGGGTCAGGATGGGGCATTACTACTTCTGGAGGATGCAGTGTGCCTTTAATCCATGAGGCATCCATGAGAGGGAAATTGACTCAGTGAGTGTGCACTGTGTTGCTGTTTTTTCCCCTTAATCAAAGTCATGAGAAACCTTTAAAACTGTGACCTCGCCCTCTGCTCCCTCAAAGAATGCCAGAGACCCATCCAATTACTCAGATTAATGGTGAGTTGATTAGTGTCTGAGTCTCAGCACCGCAGACTTGTTATCTTAGGATGACTGACATTCAGTGAACTTCAAATGTCAAGTGCCAGTCACAGCAACCCACCCTTTCAATCCTCTACACTGGGCCCTGTCCTCCTTGTCCCCCAAGACCTGGTTTCCAATACCAAGTGGGTGTTGTGTAATCCCTGGAGCAAAACTTTCAGTGTCCAAAACTTTGCCAGTCCACTATTTATCCCTCTGTTGACTTCTATTTAGAAAACAGAGGTGAGTTGTGAAATAGGGAAGGAGGATCTGCTGATGTCAAATGACCTTTTGAAAATGGAGATGCAATCTATTGTGCAAGAGCTTTCCAAACTAAATCTGAATTTTCCACCTAAACTTTACCAAGCCTGCTAGGTAGCATCATCTTTCACAGAAGTTTGCTCTTCAAAAATATTAATACTTCTCTTTGGTGGGGTCTTGAAAATGAATGAGTGAACGTGTTTTGCTGCTAGCTGCTTTAGAAAAATTAACTGTACTATATTCATAACCTATCCTGAAATACTGCCACACTAAGAAACTGCTTACTTACTTGATTTAGGTGAGTCAGTGATTTCCGTTTGATAACATTTTAAAGGTTTGAACTCAATTATGGTCAGATGGCTTGACAAAATAACTTTTAAATTAATGTTTATTGGAGATCCAAGATGGCAGACTAGAGGGAGGCTGCGTTACTTGTTGCTCCATAACTCCGCTTTGAAGCAGAGGATATCTGTTTCTTGGTGAGGCAGGTTTTGCTGCTTATCGATCCTCTGTTGTTTACCCCATTTGTCTACTGTGATCACCTGCAGGCTGCCAGCATATCAACACCTTTTTTGAGTGCATATTGCTCACTGCCAGGCACCTATTATCTGCCATTTTCCTGCCTCTTGCCTGTCCATCACCTGCCTTACACCTATCCATCACCCACTGCCCGAGGTTCTTCTCCCGATTGTCCAATGACAGTCAGCAAACTGATCGCCAACTGCCAGTGAAGTGCCAGCTGCCTGCCATTACTTGGAAGTTCACTGTGACAGTACCTGCAGGTTTGATTACACGTGGCTGCTGCCATTTTGAGACAACAGCCAGGCCTCATAGGACCCCGGGCTGGACTGACTGAGCCCGCTCAGGAACTCTCCAGTATCCCTCAGCTGGACCAATTACTCCCTGCCTCTGGGGAAATCACATCAACTGACTGCTCCCTGCTGCCAGGTCCCCCAGACCACCTGACTGCACCATATCACCAGGACCCCAGACCAACTGCCAGCACCCTATCATCTGGAACCCAGACCAACTGACTGCACCTGGACTTCAGGATCCCACAAAAACACTAAAAACATGAGACCTCCAGGATCCCTGCCTGACCAACTGCACCCACCTCCAGGACCTCCTGCCAACCACATCCACACCCTGAGCTGCAGTTCCCTATTTGCCAACACATTTGGAAACCAGAGCAGCCATCTTGGATAAGCCTGGAAGCCAAAGCTCTGATCCTCAGGTGGGGCAAATCCCATCCTGAGATGCCTGCTGGAGACTTGAAGCTCAGTGTCAGGTACCTCTCATGCATCAGGCTACTGAAGACTGGGAGGTTTCATTACTATATGACTATGTTATAGTGTAGATTTTCTTTTTTCTCCTTATTGAAAAATTTTAAGTTTTTATTTCTTTCCTTTTCTTGCTCTTTTCCTTTTTTTTTACCTGTTCCCTCAGAGTCTCTTTCTCACTTTTTTCATGCTAATATCCAATTTATTTTGATTATACTCTCACACTTTCCATTATCTAGAACTTTTCTATATTCTTGTCTTATCCCATTAACAGCTACATATTCCATCCCTCTGCATTCTCTGTGTTCTCTATTAGAAACTGAAGACCTTATTGCAAATCTTTTTGGTATACTGAAGATAGTATTTGAACTCATTCTGATTATTATGACAATATTGTTAATGTCCTCATAGGGGCTATTTGGTCTAGGATTGCATATTGTCTGAATTGGGCACTGCTAATATTGATCTCCCCTTAAAGAAGAGGTTTTGGAAACCTATAGGGCCACTATAAACCTATAGGTGGGATTCTGCAATACCGCAGATCTGCACTGCTAGAGGGGAAGATACATGAACAACATGAAAAAACAAGGGAAGAAAATGATCCAAACAAATCTAGATTCAATATTAACAGAATCCAATGAAAGCATGGTAGAAGAAATGTCAGAAAAGGACTTCAGATTATACATGGTTAAGATGATTCAGGAAGCAAAGGATGAGATAAGAGAGCAAATGCAAGCAATGAATGATAACACAAAAAGGAGTTGAAAGAACACCTGAAGGAAGCAAAAGATCATTTCAACAAAGAAATAGAGATACTAAAAAACAAAACAAAACAAAACAGAAATCCTTGAAATGAAGGAAACAATAAACCAAATAAAAAACTCAATGGAAAGCATCACCAAAAGATTAGACCACTTGGAAGACAGAACTTCAGACAATGAAGACAAAATATTTAATCTTGAAAATAAAGTTGCACAAAAAGAGAAGATGGTAAGAAATCATGAACAGAAACTCCAAGAACTATGGGATATAATGAAAAGAATTATTGGGATTGAGGAAGGCACAGAGATACAAACCTAAGAAATGAACAACCTATTCAATGAAATAATATCAGAAAATTTCCCAAACCTGAAGAATGAAATGGAAAATAAAATACAAGGGGCTTACAAAACACCAAAAGCACAAAAATCACAACAGATCCACATAAAGGAATATTATGATGAAAAGGCCTATCATTCAAAATAAAAATAGAATTTTGAAGACTGCAAGAGAAAAGCATCAGATTACATATAGAGGGAAACCAATATGGATAACAGCAGACTTCTTAACCCAGACTCTTAAAGCTAGAAGGGCCTGGAACAACATATTTCAATCTCTTAATGAACATGGTTGTCAACCAAGAATCCTATACCCAACAAAACTAACCTTCAGATTTGAAGATGAAATAAAATCTTTCCATGATAAACAAAAGATAAAAGAATTTACAAATAGAAAGCCTGCACTATAGAATGTTCTCAACAAAATATTCCATGAGGAGGAAATGAAAAACAGTAATGTAGGTCAGCAAAGGAAGGAACTACCTTAGAGAATAACCACTAAAAGGAGAAACCAAGCCAATTTAAAAACCAAAATAAACCAAATATCTGGGAATACAAATCATATCTCCATAATAACCCTGAAGGTTAATGGCCTAAAATCATCAATCAAAAGACATAGACTGCCAGAATGGATTAAAAAGAAAGATCCAACAATATGCTGCCTGTGAGAGACCCATCTCATAGAAAAAGACTTCCAATGACTAAAGGTGACAGGAAGGGAGTAAACCTACCATGTACATGGACTCAGTAAAAATGCAGAGCTTCCATCCTTATATCAGATAAAGTGAACTTCAAGTCAAAGTTAGAAGGGATAAAGAAAGACGTTTCATACTGCTTAAGGGAACCAAAATCAGGAAGACATAATGATAGTAAATATTTATGCCCCAAACAATGGTACATCACTGTACATCAAAGAAATCCTTCTCAATTTGGGGAATCAAACTAGACCACAACACAATAATTCTGGGTGAATTTAACACACTGCTGTCACCACTAGATAGATCTTCAAACAATATCCAAACAAAGAAACCATAGAACTTAATAACACAATCAATATCCTAGACTTCATAGACATATATAGAATATTCCATCCATCAATGAGTGCATTCAATTTCTTCTCAGCAGCACATGGAACATTCTCAAAAATAGACCATATATTATACCACAAAGCAGCCCTTAGGAAATGCAAAAAAAACAGAGATACTGCCTTGTGTTCTATCAGATCATAATGGACTGAAAGTAAAAATCAATGACAAAATAAAAAACAGAAATTATTCCAACACCTGGAGAATAAATCATATACTATTGAATGAAACATGTATAAAAGAAAACATCAGGGAGGAGATAAAAAAATTCTTAGAGGTCAATGAGAACGATGACACAACACATCAAAATCGCTGGGACACTCTGAAAGTGGTACTCCAGGAAAATTCATTGCATGGGGTGCATTCAAGAAAAGAATGAAAAGTCAAAAACTAAATGACCTAACATTACAGTTCAAAACCCTAGAAAAAGAAAAACAGAATAATAGTAAAAGTAGAAGTAGATGGAAATAATTAAAATCAGAGTTGAAATCAATGAAATTTAAACAAAAGAAACAATTGAAAACATTGACAAAACAAAAACATAGTTCTTTGAAAAAGTAAACAAAATAGACAAACTTTAGACACACTAACAAAGAGAAGGATAGAGAAATGTCAAATTACTAAAATTCATGATGATAAAGGAAATATTATGACAAACACCACTGACATACAGAACATAATGAGAAGCTACTTTGAAAATCTGTATTACAACAAAATAGAAACTACCATAGACATTGACAAATTTCTAGAGGCATATGCTCCTCCCAAACTGAACCAGGAGGACATACACAATTTCAACAGATTGATATCATGCAATGAAATAGAAGAAGCCATTAAAAACCTACCTTCCAAAAAAGCCCAGGGCCAGATGGATTCTCAGTCAAGTTTTGCAAACCTTCAAAGAACTCATTCCAATACTTCTCAAAGTATTCCAGGAAATAGAAAAGGAGGGTACCCTCCCAAACTCATTCTATGAAGCTAATATCACACTCATACACAAACCAGGCAAAGACACATCAAGGAAAGAAAATTTTAGACCAATATCCTTAATGAAATAGATGAAAAGATCCTTAACAAAATATTGGCAAAACGTACCAAAAAACATGTTAAGAAAATTGTGCACTGCAATCAAGTGGGGTTCACCCCTGGAGTGCATGGATGATTTAATATCCGAAAATCAATAAACATAATCCATCATGTCAATAGACTTAAGGATAAGAGTCATATGGTTATTTCAATTGACGCAGAAAAAACGTTCAACAAAATACAACATCCTTCATGCTCAAAACACTAGAAATAGAGGAATAGTAAGAACATACCTGAATATTGTAAAGGCTATTTATGCTAAGCCTATGGCCAACATCTTTTTTAATGGAGAAAAACTGAAACCATTCCCTTTAAAATCAGAAACAAGACAGGGATGTGCTCTTTCACCACTTCTATTCAACATTGTCCTCGAAATTCTAACCAGAGCAATTAGACAGACTAAAGAAATTAAAGGGATACCAATAGGAAAAGAGGAACTTAAGCTGTCACTATTCACTGATGACATGATTGTATATTTAGAGGAGCCAAGAACCTCTTCCAGAAAACTTAAGACCTCATCAATGAATTTACCAAAATAGCAGGCTATAAAATCAACACGCATAAATCTAAAGCATTTTTATACACAAGCAATGAAACATCTGAAAGGGAATTGAGGAAAACAACTGCATTTGCAATAGCCTCAAAAAATAAAATACTTGGGAATCAATCTAACCAAATGTGGGGGTGTCCGGAATTCCATTCAGTGCTTGACAAAGATCCTCTGGAGGATGTTTGCAAAGGCTCATCCTAAAGGGAATTGCCAGATGTTTTGCTCCAGAGCATGGTGTTTTTTCTGCTGTGTTTTTCTGATAATACTCATTTCAGTTTGAACAGATTGCTTAAGGGGACGAGGGGAATACAACAAAAATTCCAGAAAATATTACCTACAATCTGAAAGACAATGGGTCTTTACCACTAACAAAGTCAAAAATAATTTTGCAACCATACAATGAGTCCCTGAAAGCCTCTGGAGAAAATAGATATAGATCTGCCTTTGTCTCCAACAGGCTGGTTAAATTCTAACAATGGTTTTGTTTATGTTTGGTGGTAGGGTAAAAGAATAAAGTTTCACAATATTCCTTCCTTCCTACCAAGAATAGGTCACCACTATAATAAACGTTGGTGCACAATGCCCTGTTCTGGAAAAAAGAGCTATATAAGACAATGTAATTTATTCAGTAAAAAAACTTGGCCACAAGAACCACTGTGACCGCTGCCTTCCTGTTGCCCTTATCTCAGCAATTTAGATATTAACCAGATGGACCTCCTAGAGATGGTCATATGAGATTACTTGTCTATCGCTTTAACCACGAGAGTAATAAGAATAGTCTTAGGTCACACAGAGTTTAGATATTAAGGAAATAAACATTGTATTAGCTCATTGATGTAGTTAGATATTCTTAAAATAATTGTGACTAGGTAAGGATAATCTGTAAGGTTACTGTTTTCTCATAATCTTTCGGTTCCTTGTTAAGAACAATTTCTGCCTATGCTTTGGAAACTTCTTTAATTTCATTAACCACAAGACTGCCATTATAGCCTGAAGAAAAATGTATATAAACCCAGCCTTCCCCAGAATAAAGTGGGATTGACTGTACCAGAACTAGAGTCTGTGTCTTTCATTCTCCATCCATTGCTGATGCTGTCTTCCTGTGCCCCATTTACCTGTGTGGAACCCATGGACTCCTGCTAGGGCTGGACCCCAGCAACCAAAGAAGTAAAAGATCTCTACAATGAAAACTAGAAAACATTGGAGAAAGA
>NW_025920334.1:168088-201038 GCF_902686445.1 Sciurus carolinensis
TTAATCTCAAATCGAAACTTACTTGCCATCAGAGAATTCATACTGGAGAGAAACCCTACCAATGTAAGGAATGTGGCAAAGCTTTCTCTCGAAAAGCATGCCTTACTCAACACCAGAGAATTCATACTGGAGAGAAGGCATACCAATGTAAAGAATGTGGCAAAGCTTTCTCTCAAAGATCAAACCTTACTCAGCACCAGAGAATTCATACTGGAGAGAAGCCCTACCAATGTAAGGAATGTGGCAAAGCTTTCTCTCGAAGAACACGCCTTACTCAACACCAGAGAATTCACACTGGAGAGAAGCCCTTCAAATGTACGACATGCAACAAAGCTTTTACTCTCAAATCGAATCTTACTCACCATCAGAGAATTCATACTGGAGAGAAGCCCTACCAATGTAAAGAATGTGTCAAAACTTTCTGTCAAAGATCGCACCTTACTCAACACCAGAGAACTCATACAGGAGAGAAGCCCTTCAAATGTACAACATGCAACAAAGCTTTTAATGACAAATCGTACCTCATTTGCCACCAGAGAATTCATACTGGAGATAAGCCCTTCAAATGTACAACATGCAACAAAGCTTTTAATCTCAAATCAAACCTTACTCGCCATCAGAGAATTCATACTAGAGAGAAGCCCTACCAATGTAAAGAATGTGGTGAAGCTTTTAATATAAATTCACACCTTATTTTCCATCAAATAATTCATACAGGACAGAGGCCTTACAAATGTACAGCATGAAACAAAGTCTTTAATAAAAAATCAGACCTTAGTCACCACCAGAGAATTCATATTGGAGAGAAACCCTACAAATGGAAAGAATGTGGCAAAGCTTTTTACTGAAGAACACGCCTTACTCAACACCAGAGAAATCATACTGGAGAGAAGGCATACAAATGGAAAGAATGTGACAAAGCTTTTAATGTAGAATCAAAACATATTGGACATCAGGGAATTCATACTGGTGAGAAGGTTTAGGAATAGTCAGATTGTGGCAAAACTTTTAATAAAAAAATATGACTAATTAACCACCAGGTAAATCATACCAAAGAGAAGCCCTACAAATGCAAAGAATATGAGAAAGCTTTTAATGGAAATGTATACACTTCTCACTGCAGAGAAATCATACTGAAAAGAAGTCCTACAAATAAAATGAATGTGACAAATATTTATTTGTCAAAAATTATTTTTAATTGTTTCCAATTAGTTATATGTGACAGTACAATGCATTCAGAAAAAGTGTACACAAAAGGAGTACAAATTCTCCTTTCACAGGTTGCAAGTGTTGCAGACACAAAGGTAGTGTAATCACACATATATTCAGGGTAATGATGTCCAGATCAATTTACTGTCATTCCCCTCCTTACACTGATTCATTCCTCTCACTACTTTCTGCACAATCCAAGGACCTTTCATTCCACCTACCTTTCATTATGGATCAGCATTTACTTGCCAGATAAAATTATTTGGCCTTTAGTTTTTTGGGTTTGACTCATTTCACTTGTTGTGGTATGCTCTAGATCCATGGACTTACTAGAAAATGCCATAATTTCCTTTGACTTTAAGTCTAAATAACATTCCATTGTCTGCATATACTACATTTTCTTTATCCATGTATATGTTGAAGGACATCTAGGTTCATTCCCTGGTTTAGTTATTGTGAACTGAGCTGCTATAAACAATGATGTGGCTGAGTCACTATAGTATGCTGGTTTTAAATCCTTTGTGTTTATACCAAGGAGTGGGATAACTGGGTCAAATGGTGGTTTCATTTTGAGTTTTTTGAGAATTCTCAATAAAATTTCCAGAATGGTTAAATAAATTTGTACACCAAGCAGCAATGTATGAGTGTACCTTTTTCCATACATCACCAAAACATATTTTTTGTTTTATTTTTAAAAAAATTCTCATTGTAATATGAGTGGGATAAAATATTTAAGTAGTAATGAGCTGCATATCTCTAATTTCTAGAGATGATGAGCAATTTTTCACCTTAGTGGATAATTTGCATTTTTTCTTCTGTGAAGTGTTGGTTCAGTTCATTATCCCATTTATTGCATGGGCTTTTTTTTTTTTTTTTTTTTTTGTGGTGCTGGGGATTGAACCCAGTGCCTTGTGCTTGCAAGGCAAGCACTCTACCAATTGAGCTATATCCACAGCCCTGATTGGGTTATTTTTGATATTAAGTTTTTTGAGTTTTTTATATATCCTGTAGATTATCACTTTATCTCATGTGTGTATGGTAAAGATTTTCTTCCATTCTGTAGGCACTCTCTTCATGTTACAGATTGACAGATTGTTTCCATTGCTGAGATTTTTATTTTGAGTCCATTCATATTATGGTTTCTTGAGTCTACTCTTGTGCTTTTGGAGACTTGTTAAAGAGGTCATTTTCTAAGCTGACTACATGGAGATTTGTTCCTACTTTTTCTTCTCTTATTTGCAGGGTCTCTGTTTTAGTGCCAACATCTTTATTCAACTTTGAGTTGATTTTTCCACAGGGTTAGAGAGAGAGTTTTGATTTCATTTGCTACATATGAATTTTCATTATTTCCAGCACCATTTGTTTAATAGGCTATCTTTTTTTTTAGTGTATGTTTCTGGTGCCTTAATTTAGTATGAGAAAACCCTATTAATTTGAGTTTGTCACTGTGTCTTCTGTACCATTGTACTATATGTCTATTTTGGTGCCAATGCCATGCCATTTTTGTTACCATTACTCTCTAGGTCTGCATTGTGATCCCTTCTGCTTTGAACTTCTTGGTATTTATCACTTTGGCTATTCTGGGTCTCTTGTTTGGCAAATAAATTCACAATTGCTTTTTCTAGTTCTGTGAAAAATATCATTGGTATTTTAGTAGGAATAGCATTAAATCTGTAACAGTCTTGGTAGTACGATTAGTTTCACAATCTTAATTCTGCCTTTTCAAGAGCATGGGAGATCTTCCCATCTTCTAAGGATTTTTCTCCACTTTTTTTATTTAGAATTCCATGGCTTCAATTGTAGAGGTCTATCCCCTCTTTAATTAGGTTGATTCCCCTTTTTTTGCAGTTATTGCGAATGGACTAGTTTTAATAATTTCTCCTTCAGTTGATTCATCACTGATTTATAGAATTGCATTTGATTTATGGTATTGATTTTATACCCTTCTATTTTTCTGAATTACTTTATTAGGTGTAGAAATTTTCTGATGGAGATTTTGGGTCTTTTAAATGTAGAATTTTGTCTTTGGGAAATAATGATATGCTAAATTATTATTTTCCTATTCATAAGCCTTTAATTTCTATCATCTGTCCAACTGCTCTGGCAGGAATTTCAAGGACTATGTCAAAAAGAAGTGAAAGAGGGTGTTTGTGTCCTCTTGAGTTTTTATGGGGAACACTTCATTTTTTCCCTATTTAGAATGATGTTTTCCTTCAGCTTAGCATAGAAGACTTTCACAATGTTGAACTATGTCCCTACTATCACTTGTACTCTAGTGTTTTAAACATGAATGGATCTGCATTCTGTCAAATTATTTTCTCCATCTATCGAGATGACCATATGATTCTCATCTTTAACTCTATTGATGTGATTATTTCATATATTGATTTCCTTATATTGAAATAACATTGCATCTCTGTGGATTGTGGAGCATGATCTTTTTAATGTGTTTTTGTATGTGATTTGAGAGAATTTTTTAAAAATTTTTTTGGGTCTGGTTCATCAGGGATATTGATCTGAAGTTTTCATTCCTTCATGTGTCTTTGTCTTTTTTTTTTTGTATCAACACAATACTCATAGAATAAGTTAGGAAGAGTTCTTTTCTATTTAATGGTATAATTTGAGGAGTATTGGTGTTAATTCTTTGAAGGCATTGCGGAACTCAGCTGAAAATTCATCATTCATCGCTGGGACATGGCTTCTCTTGGTTGGTACACTTTTTTTTTTCTCATGTTTGTTTACAATTTATTTCCTCTTCTGTTATACACATACCCATTTCTTATTGGATTATTTGTTTTATTCTGATGTGAGGAACTTAGTAGTTCTTTATATTTTATATGAATAATAATCCTTTATTGGTGATACACTACAGATAATTATTCTAGTTTCTGGATTTCCTTTTCTTTTTTTGTTTTTTTTTCTTTTTTTATTGTAAACAAATGGGATACATGTTGTTTGTCTGTACATGGCGTAAGGGCATACCATTTGTGTAATCATAAATTTACATAGGGTAATGTTGTTTGATTCATTCTGCCATTTTTTCCCTCCCCCCCACCCCTCCCACCCCTCCCCTTCCTCTATACAGTCCTTCCTTCCTCCATTCCTGCCCCCCTCCCTAAACCCAACTCCAACCCCAACACTAACCCCTCCCACCCCCCCATTATGTGTCATCATCCACTTATTAGCGATATCATTCTTCCTTTGGTTTTCTGAGATTGGCTTATCTCACATAGCATGATATTCTCCAGTTTCATCCATTTGCCTGCAAATGCCATAATTTTATCATTCTTTATGGCTGAGTAATATTCCATTGTATATATATATGCCACAGTTTCTTTATCCATTCATCAATTGAAGGACATCTAGGTTGGTTCCACAATCTGGCTATTGTGAACTGAGCAGCTATGAACATTGATGTGGCTGTATATATGTAATATGCTGATTATAAGTCCTTTGGGTATAGGCCAAGGAGTGGGATAGCTGGGTCAAATGGTGGTTCCATTCCAAGTTATCTAAGGAGTCTCCACACTGCTTTCCAGAGTGGCTGCACTAATTTGCAGCCCCACCAGCAATGTATGAGTGTACCTTTCTCCCCACATCCTCGCCAACACCTGTTGTTCCTTGTATTCTTGATAATCGCCATTCTAATTGGGGTGAGATGGAATCTTAGGGTGGTTTTGATTTGCATTTCTCTTATTACTAGAGATGTTGAACATTTTTCCATATGTTTGTTAATTGCTAGTAGATCTTCTGTGAAGTGTCTATTCATTTCCTTAGCCCATTTGTCGATTGGATTATTTGCACTCTTGGTGTAGAGTTTTTTGAGTCCTTTATAGATTCTGGAGATTAGTGCTCTATCTGGAGTATGATTGGCAAAGATTTTCACCCACTCTGTATGCTCTTTCTTTCATTGCTGATAGTTTCCTTTGGTGAGAGAAAGCTTTTTAGTTTGAATCTATCCCACTTATTGATTCTTGCTTTTATTTCTTGTGCTATGGGAGTCCTGTTGAGGAAGTCTGGTCTTGAGGAAGTCTGGTCTTAAACCGACATGTTGAAGATCTGGACCTACTTTTTCTCATCTATAAGGTGCAAGGTCTCTGGTCTGATTCCGAGATCCTTAATCCATTTTGAGTTTAGTTTCGTGCATGGTGAGAGATATGGGTTTAGGTTTTATTCTGTTGCATATGGATTTCCAATTCTCCCAGCACCATTTGTTGAAGAGGCTATCTTTTCTCCATTGCATATTTTTGGCCCCTTTGTCTAGTATGAGAAAATTGTATTTATTTGGGTTTGTGTCCGTGTCCTCTATTCTGTACCATTGATCCACCTTTCTATTTTGGTACCAATACCATACCGTTTTTGTTACTATTGCTTTGTAGTAGAGTTGAAGATCTGGTATTGCGATACCCCCTGCTTCACTCTTTCTGCCAAGGATTGCTTTAGCTATTCTGGGTTTTTTATTCTTCCAGATGAATTTCATAATTGCTTGTTCTATTTCTGTAAGGTACATCATTGGGATTTTAATTGGAATTGCATTGAATCTGTATAGCACTTTTGGTAGTATGGCCATTTTGGCAATATTAATTCTTCCTATCCAAGAACATGGGAGATTTTTCCATCTTCTAAGGTTTTCTTTAATTTCTTTTGTTAGTGTTCTGTAGTTCTCACTGTAGAGGTCTTTCACCTCTTTTGTGAGATTGATTCCCAAGTATTTTATTTTTTTCAATGCTATTGTGAATGGGGTAGTTTTCCTGATTTCTCTTTCTGAAGATTCATCACTTATGTATAAAAATGCCTTAAATTTAAATGCATTGATCTTATATCCTGTTACTTTACTGAATTCACTTATGAAATCTAAAAATTTTCTGGTGAAATTTCCTGGTTCCTCTAAGTATATAATTATATCATCAGCAAATAGGGATAGTTTGAGTTCTTCTTTTTCTATTCATATCCCTTTAATTTCTTTGGTCTGTCTAACTGCTCTGGCTAGAGTTTCAAGGACAATGTAGAGAAGTGGTGAAAGGGGGCATCCCTGACTTGTTCCAGTTTTCAGGGAGAATGCTTTCAGTTTTTCACCATTTAGAATGATATTAGCCATGGGCTTAGCATAGATGGCCTTTACAATGTTAAGGAATGTTACCCCTATCCCTATTTTTTCTAGTGTTTTGAGCATGAAGGGGTGCTGTAATTTATCAAATACTTTTTCTGCATCTATCAAAATAATCATGTGATTCTTGACTTTAAGTCTATTGATATGGTGAATTACATTTGTTGATTTCCTGATGTTGAACCAACCTTGCATCCCTGGGATGAAACCCACTTGATCATGGTGCACTATCTTTTTAATATGTTTTTGTATGCGATTTGCCAAAATTTTGTTGAGAATTTTGGCATCAATGTTCATTAAGGCTATTGGTCTGAAATTTTCTTTCCTCGATGTGTCTCTGTCTGTTTTAGGTATCAGGGTAATATTGGCTTCATAGATTGAGTTTGGGAGGGTTCCCTCCTCTTCTATTTTACGGACTACTTTGAGAAGTATTGGAATGAGCTCTTCTTTAAAGGTTTTGTAGAACTCGGCTGAGAACCCATCTAGTCCTGGACGTTTCTTTGTTGGTAGTCTTTTGATGACTTCTTCTATTTCATTACTTGAAATTGGTCTATTTAAACTGTGTATGTCCTCCTCGTTCAGTTTAGGCAATTCATATGTCCCTAGAAACCTGTTGATGTCTTCAAAATTTTCTACTTTGTTGGAGTATAGATTTTCAAAATAGCTTCTAATTATGTTTTGTATTTCACTCGTGTCTGTTGTGATATTTCCTTGTTCATTCCAAATTTTAGTGATTTGGTTTTTCTCTCATATTCTCTTTGTTAGTGTGGCTAAAGGTTTATCAATTTTGTTTATTTTCTCAAAGAACCAACTATTTATTTTGTCAATTTTTTGTATTGTTTCTTTTGTTTCAATTTTGTTGATTTCAACTCTGAGTTTAACTATTTTCTGTCTTCTACTACTTTTGGTGTTGGTCTGTTCATCTTTTTCTAGGGCTTTGAGCTGTAGTGTTAGGTCGTTTATTTGTTGAGTTTTACTTCTTTTATTAAATGTGCTCCATGAAATAAATTTTCTTCTAAGTGCTACTTTCATAGTGTCCCAGAGATTTTGATATGATGTTTCTTTGTTCTCATTTACCTCTAAGAATTTTTTAATTTCCTTCCTAATATCTTCTGTTATCCATTCATCATATAATAGCATATGGTTTAATCTCCAGGTGTTGGAGTAGTTTCTGTTTTTTACTCTTTCATTTATTTCTAACTTCATAGTAGAGATCTTTTACTTCTTTGGTTGCCGGGGTCCAGCGCTAGCAGGAGTCCATGGGTTTCACACAGGTAAATGGGGTACGGGAAGACAGCATTGGCAACGGATGGAGAATAAAAGACACAGACTCTAGTTCTGGTACAGTCAATCCCACTTTATTCTGGGGAAGGCTGGGTTTATATACATTTTTCTTCAGGCTATAATGGCAGTCTTGTGGTTAATGAAATTAAAGAAGTTTCCAAAGCATAGGCAGAAATTGTTCTTAACAAGGAACCGAAAGATTATGAGAAAACAGTAACCTTACAGATTATCCTTACCTAATCACAATTATTTTAAGAATATCTAACTACATCAATGAGCTAATATAATGTTTATTTCCTTAATATCTAAACTCTGTGTGACCTAAGACTATTCTTATTATTCTCGTGGTTAAAGCGATAGACAAGTAATCTCAAGTGACCATCTCTACGAGGTCCATCTGGTTAATATCTAAATTGCTGAGTTAAGGGCTACAGGAAGGCAGCGGTCACAGTGGTTCTTGTGGTCAAGTTTTTTTACTGAATAGATTACATTGTCTTATGTAGGTATTTTTTCCAGAACAGGGCATTATGCACCAACGTTTATTATAGGGGTGACCTATTCTTGGTAGGAAGGAAGGAATATTGTGAAACCTTATTCTTTTACCCCACCACCAAACAAAAACAAAACCATTGTTAGAATTTGACCAGTCTGTTGGAGACAAAGGCACATCTATATCTATTTTCTCCAGAGGCTTTCAGGGACTCATTGTATGGTTGCAAAATTATTTTTAACTTTGTTAGTGGTAAAGACCCATTGTCTTTCAGATTGTAGGTAATATTTTCTGGAATTTTTGTTGTATTCCCCTCGTCCCCTTAAGCAATCCATTCAACTGAAATGAGTAATATATTATCAGAAAAACACAGCAGAAAAAACACCATGCTCCAGAGCAAAACATCCGGCAATTCCCTTTAGAATGAGCCTTTGCAAACATCCTCCAGAGGATCTTTGTCAAGCACTGAATGGAATTCCAGACACCCCCACATTTGGTTAGATTGATTCCCAAGTATTTTATTTTTTTGAGGCTATTGCAAATGCAGTTGTTTTCCTCAATTCCCTTTCAGATGTTTCATTACTTGTGTATAAAAATGCTTTAGATTTATGCGTGTTGATTTTATAGCCTGCTAATTTGTTGAATTCATTGATAAGGTCTAGAAGTTTTCTGGAGGAGTTTTCTGGATCCTCTAAAGATAGCATCATGTCATCAACAAATAGTGACATTTAAGTTCCTCTTATTCTACTCGTATCCCTTCAATTTCTTTTGTCTGTCTAGAGTTTTGAGGACAATGTTGAATAGAAGTAGTGAAAGAGGACATCCCTGTCTTGTTCCCATTTTATAGGGAATGATTTTAGTTTTTCTCCATTAAAAAGGATGTTGGCCATAGGTTTAGCATAAATAGCCTTTACAATATTCAGGTATGTTCCTACTATTCCAATTTTGTGTTTTGAGCATGCAGGGGTGTTGTATTTTGTTGAATGCTTTTTCTGCAACAATTGAAATAACCATATGATTCTTATCCTTAAGTCTATTGACACGATGGATTATGTTTATTGATTTATGGATGTTAAACCATCCTTGCATTTCAGGGGTGAACCCTACTTGATCGCAGTGCACAATTTTCTTAATATGTTTTTGGATATGGTTTGCCAATATTTCATTAAGGATATTTGCATCTAAGGATATTTGCATCTAAGGATATATTCATCAAGGATATTTGTCTAAAATTTTCTTTCCTTTATGTGTCTTTCCCTGGTTTGGGTATGAGGGTGATATTAGCTTCATTGAATGAGTTTGGTAGGGTACCCTCCTTTTCTATTTCCTGGAATACTCTGAGAAGTATTGGAATGAGTTCTTTGAAGTCTTGTAGAACTCGGCCGAGAATCCATCTGGCCATGGACTTTTTTTGGAAGGTAGGTTTTTAATGGCTTCTTCTATTTCATTACTTGATATTGATCTGTTGAGATTGTGTATGTCCTCCTGGTTCAGCTTGGGAGGAGCATATGTCTCTAGAAATTTGTCAATGTGTTTGGTACTCTCTATTTTCTTGGAATACAGATTTTCAAAGTAGCTTCTGATTATTTTCTGTATGTCAGTGGTTTTTGTCATGATATTTCCTTTATCATCATGAAATTTAGTAATTTGACTTTTCTCTCTCCTCTTTGTTAGTTTGTCTAAGGGTTTGTCTATTTTGTTTACTTTTTCAAAGAACCAACTTTTTGTTTTGTCAGTTTTTTCAATTGTTTCTTTTGTTTCAATTTCATTGATTTCAGCTCTGATTTTAATTATTTCCGTCTACTTCTACTTTTACTATTATTCTATTTTTCTTTTTCTAGGGTTTTGAACTGTAATGTTAGGTCATTTAGTTTTTGACTTTTCATTCTTTTCTTGAATGCACCCCATGCAATGAATTTTCCTGGAGTACCGCTTTCAGAGTGTCCCAGCAATTTTGATGTGTTGTGTCATCGTTCTCATTGACCTCTATGAATTTTTTTATCTCCTCCCTGATGTTTTCTTTTATACATGTTTCATTCAATAGTATATGATTTATTCTCCAGGTGTTGGAATAATTTCTGTTTTTATTTTGTCATTGATTTTTACTTTCAGTCCATTATGATCTGATAAAACACAAGGCAGTATCTCTATTTTTTTTTTTTTTGCATTTCCTAAGGGCTGCTTTGTGGTATAATATATGGTCTATTTTTGAGAAGGTTCCATGTGCTGCTGAGAAGAAATTGAATGCACTCATTGATGGATGGAATATTCTATATATGTCTATGAAGTCTAGGATATTGATTGTGTTATTAAGTTCTATGGTTTCTTTGTTTGGATATTGTTTGAAGATCTATCTAGTGGTGACAGCAGTGTGTTAAATTCACCCAGAATTATTGTGTTGTGGTCTATTTGATTTCCAAAATTGAGAAGAATTTGTTTGATGTACAGTGATGTACCATTGTTTGGGGCATAAATATTTACTATCATTATGTCTTCCTGATTTTTGGTTCCCTTAAGCAGTATGAAATGTCTTTCTTTATCCCTTCTAACTTTGACTTGAAGTTCACTTTATCTGATATAAGGATGGAAGCTGTGTGTTTTTACTGAGTCCATGTACATGGTAGGTTTGCTCCCTTCCTGTCACCTTTAGTCATTGGAAGTCTTTTTCTATGAGATGGGTCTCTCACAGGCAGCATATTGTTGGGTCTTTCTTTTTAATCCATTCTGCCAGTCTATGTCTTTTGATTGATGATTTTAGGCCATTAACCTTCAGGGTTATTATGGAGATATGATTTGTATTCCCAGTTATTTGGTTTATTTTTGGTTTTTAAATTGGCTTGGTTTCTCCTTTGAGTGGTTATTCTCTAAGGTAGTTCCTTCCTTTGCTGACCTACATTATTGTTTTTCATTTCCTCCTCATGGAATATTTTGTTGAGAACATTCTATAGTGCAGGCTTTCTATTTGTAAATTCTTTTATCTTTTGTTTATCATGGAAAGATTTTATTTCATCTTCAAATCTGAAGGTTAGTTTTGTTGGGTATAGGATTCTTGGTTGACAACCATGTTCATTAAGAGATTGAAATATGTTGTTCCAGGCCCTTCTACCTTTAAGAGTCTGGGTTGAAAAGTCTGCTGTTATCCATATTGGTTTCCCTCTATATGTAATCTGATGCTTTTCTCTCGCAGTCTTCAAAATCCTATTTTTATTTTGAATGATAGGCCTTTTCATCATAATATTCCTTTATGTGGATCCGTTGTGATTTTTGTGCTTTTGGTGTTTTGTAAGCCCCTTTTATTTTATTTTCCATTTCATTCTTCAGGTTTGGGAAATTTTCCAATATTATTTCATTGAATAGGCTGTTCATTTCTTTGGTTTGTATCTCTGTGCCTTCCTCAATCCCAATAATTCTTTTCATTATATCCCATAGTTCTTGGAGTTTCTGTTCATGATTTCTTACCATCTTCTCTTTTTGTGCAACTTTATTTCCAAGATTATATATTTTGTCTTCATTGTCTGAAGTTCTGTCTTCCAAGTGGTCTAATCTTTTGGTGATGCTTTCCATTGAGTTTTTTATTTGGTTTATTTTTTCCTTTGTTTCAAGGATTTCTGTTTTGTTTTGTTTTGTTTCATTTTTTAGTATCTCTATCTCTTTGTTGAAATGATCTTTTGCTTCCTTCAGGTGTTCTTTCAACTCCTTTTTGTGTTATCATTCATTGCTTGCATTTGCTCTCTTATCTCATCCTTTGCTTCCTGAAACATCTTAACCATGTATAATCTGAAGTCCTTTTGTGACATTTCTTCTACCATGCTTTCATTGGATTCTGTTAATATTGAATCTAGATTTGTTTGGATCATTTTCTTCCCTTGTTTTTTCATGTTGTTCATGTATCTTCCCCTCTAGCAGTGCAGATCTGCGGTATTGCAGATTCCCACCTATAGGTTTATAGTGGCCCTATAGGTTTCCAAAACCTCTTCTTTAAGGGGAGATCAATATTAGCAGTGCCCAATTCAGACAATATGCAATCCTAGACCAAATAGCCCCTATGAGGACATTAACTATATTGTCATAATAATCAGAATGAGTTCAAATACTATCTTCAGTATAACAAAAAGATTTGCAATAAGGTCTTCAGTTTCTAATAGAGGATACAGAGAATGCAGAGGGATGGAATATGTAGCTGTTAATGGGATAAGACAAGAATATAGAAAAGTTCTAGATAATGAAAAGTGTGAGAGTATAATCAAAAGAAATTGGATATTAGCATGAAAAAAGTGAGAAAGAGACTCTGAGGGAACAGGTTAAAAAAAGGAAAAGAGCAAGAAAAGGAAAGAAATTAAAACTTAAAATTTTTCAATAAGGAGAAAAAAGAAAATCTACACTACAATATGTTTCCTCATGAACTAACCCAAAAGTAAATAAATTGGAGCTTGGCTGGTAAGTTGGTAGGAACATAAAAAAAATTAAAGTAGCATAAGTAGCAGATGTCAAATCTAGGTTAGAGGTATATTGTACTATCCGCTCTTTTATGTATTTAAAACATTTCTGTAATTAGTCATTTGTATAAATATAAATATCTGATCTACATTAGTTCTTAAGATCTTAATTGCTTCTTGGATTATGATAGAAGCAATTGATTATTCATGTATTATGAGCAAGACTGATTTCATTCTTTCATTTCCTTGGGAAAGTTTATGAAACTTAACATGAATGCTTTGTTTGTGTGTTTTGCATGAAAAGCATATATGAATGCAAATATTATATATGATCAATTTGCCCAAAATTGAGTATCTTAGAATAACAGTAAAAATTTGGTTTTTGTTTAAAAGTAGGGCATGTTTACTCATCTTATGGAATTTTATATTCTAAGGCATTTACTTTTTTCTTAACCCTGGGGTGACAGCTTTATGTTTTTATTTTATTTTGGCCTCTTTTTGGTAATAGGAATTGTTTTTATTTATTTCTCAGTACAGGTTATGAACCTCAAGAGTCCTTTACCACTGAGTTGCATCTCCAGTTCTTTTAGTTTTTGTTTATATTGAGACAGAATGTCACTAAGTTGATGTCACTGTTGTCTAACTTGTATTCCTACCATCTCAGTCTCCTGAGTTTCTGGGATTACAGCATGCACCACTATACCCAGTTTGACTTTCCTTTGGATTGAAATTTTTCCTAGTAAAATCTTTTACCTCAATGATGCTCTTCATGAGCAGAGTACTAACAAGAGTGCCCTGTAAATAGTGTAATTAAGTAGTGTAAATAGTGTAAATAGATTAAATAGTGTAATCTCAGTAAATATGAGTTCATTGAGAAACAATGATGACTTTGTGAAAAGGATAGAGATTAGGTAATGTAGGTGCTACAGTTTGGATAGATCTACGCCCAAGGTTGATACATTAAAAACTTGGTTCCAAGGGTATTTTACACTGTTAAAATCAAAAGATGACTTCCATAGTACTCAGGTGTTAGATCAAATTTTATCTGGAGGAAATGTCCTCTCAGCATATCTGTCTTGGGCATTTGCTTTCACATTAAAAGGTTTTTGTAGGCACAGTGTTTTCAGTTAGTCTGGGTTAAAAGTGATAAGTAGTTACAAATACTAAAGAGGAATGCAAACATTGTAGAGTGCAGTAAACACATTTTCCAATTTAACCTATGATAAAACTATTTTTAAAAAATCATTGAGATTTCATTTCTTAAACATAGTCCTAAGCTATTTATTCATATTATTCCAGGATTTCTAAAACACTTGAGGTGTTCTCTTGTGAATATTCCTGATAAGAAGTACTCAGGGGATATAAATCTAAAAGAATCCTGCATTCATTAGAGAAGATTTCCTTCATTTTCTTGTTCTAGAGCATATGTACAACTAATGTGGTCTAGGAAAATTATTTGAGTTTTGGAACCAGGCAGTAGTGATGCTGAATTTCATCCCAGACTAAGCTTTTAGTAGAAACAGTGTTGTAAATTTTTCCAAATTTGAAAAATAATATAAACTATCTAAAAAAAGGCAGAATGAAAGATTGAAAAACCATCTCCAGTTCTTCATGCTCCCCAGCCCTTGGCAATGTGTTCTTTTACAGTTCCCATTTACACACAGAATCTTCTTCTCAAGCTTTGGATCTAGAATGGCTTATATACTTGGTCAGTAGAACACAGTGAACATGACCGTGTACCAGATTTATGTCTAAGTCTGAAATGTTTTGAAAACTTTTTTTTTCCTTTCCAAACTCTACCAACTCTATAAAAACTTATGAAAAATAAGATGCCATGTGGAGGAGATTAAACATACCCCGGGGATATCCAACTCTCTACCAAAAGTAGAGACACAAAGTCAAGTAACAGAATATATGCCTGATGAAGCCCAGCAGACACAAGAAGAAGAGCCTAGGTAAACCCAGCCTAAATTTGTCTTCATCATGATCTAACAATTTAAATCATAAACTACTATGCTTGGGGGTAGCTAGTTATGCCTAATAGCTGTCCAACAACACACACATAATAAACAGCATGCCTGGAATAATGACATTCTGATTTCAAATAAACTGACAAGCAGTAGACATGTAATAGGTAATAGGTTCCTGTTCCTCTGAGTTAATATGTATTCTTTTATTAGATCATTTTGAGTTACATGAAAATGCATGGAGACAAGAAAACATGTTGACAGTGCTTAAATTCTCACAGGACTCCACAGCAAAGGATGAAACAACCATAGCCTAAGATTAGGATCAAGGCTAAAATGCAAAATAAGAAGTTTGTCTTTAGTCTATTTCCTTCACATCAAAACTTGGTGTTCAACATAAGAACAGATCCGAAGTTCACATGGGATTCATTTCTTCTTGGACAATATCATCTGTTATTCACCATCATGTCTGCAAGGGGATGTGCCACTGCCAAACAGCAGTTGGGAAACAGTGTTCTACCTTGGGAGACTTACTTCTCTCCGGTTACCATCTCTTCCCCACTTGGGACAAAAGAGATTTGGGGAGGGAAGTCATGTTTCCTCAACTGTGATTTTTCAAAAAAGGTTCCAGGTCATCCACTTCCCTGAATTTGTGGGTATCAGAACCCTCAAATCTGCATTTGCATTTTGGCAGTATCTTGCCACTGAGGGTGCCACACCCCTGAATGTGGCATCTGTACTGAGATGTTCTGTAAAATTAACACACAGAGGGAATTGCGAATGTTCAGTGCTAGAAATATGTATAATTAATAAATAATTTTATATTGGTCATTAATTAAAATAAAAATGTTTCAGTATGTTGGGTTAAATAAATTATTACAATTGATTTTACTTATGTGACCACTAAAATTTCAAGGTTTCACATGTGGTTTATATTTGATTTTCATGGACATTTCTGCTGTTGTGGGCATTCTCCTTTGTAGATATCAGGCTGCTTCTTCAAATTACAAGAGGATGAGCTGGTTGTGGTGGTTTATACCTGTAATCTCAGTCATTTGGGTTCTTGAGGCAGGGGAATCATACTTGAGGTCAGCCTCAGCAACTTAGTGAGATCATGTCTCAAAATAAATTTTAATAAGGACTGGGGATATAATTCAGTTTAGAAGTGGCCCTGGGTTTAAACATGCACACACACACACACACACACACACAGTCACACACACACACACACACACACACTCACATACACACAACCAGAACATGAGAGTTATAAAACCTGAAAAGTGAAAGTAATTCTCACTATTATTTATGTTTCTAAATAGACATTATTGATAATGTTATTGACAAATTGATATGACTTTACATTCTCTTTCTGAAAAGGGTTGTAGCCAAGAACGAATCTTGTGTATTGCAACCTAATTTTGAATTCCTTTACCTGCCACTCTGGGCTAAAGGAATCTGAGCCTGGAACTTTGTTCACTCAGGTTAGAGATGAGAATTATCTAATAAGATCCACAGACAGATAATAGGGGATGGATTTCATAATCTGGAAGATTTTTGTCTTTGACTCCAGCAAAGCTCTGAATCTATCTTTAGGTTCCCTGATGTCTGGGTAGTTTTGTCATAGGCTCTGTCACTCTGATGTTCATGTGGTGGAGAATTTGTAGAGAGGTTGCCTGAATGCAGCAGAAACCAGAAAATGATAAGTCTGCAGGGTTAGGTATTGTGTAAAAAGGAATAAAGGTTGGTTGGAAGCAGCCAGAACCGACGGCAAGCACCTGGGCTTTTCTAAGGTCAGGTACTGAACTAAATTCCATTTCAACACAGATACACCTTAATATTTTAACTTTTAGGACCCACATTTTGAAAGTATACTAGTAACCCGCACCCTGCTTGTATTATCCTGTGCCTGAATGGTTATCATTGAGTGATTTGGTGTCCTCTTTGTGTAGCTCATTTCCTGTATTTTACACTGACCCAGAATGGGTCATGAAGACAGGGAGGGTCATCGTAAGAGAATCCTGAATCATGAAAGGAATTTATATTTGGAGTTAATATTTTTTGTAGCATTTCTGAACACTCTTTTCTACCCAGATGTACCCTGCTTTATACTGTGTTTTCCAAATCTATGCATTTTATCAGTAGTATTTGAAAGATATAAAAATGTTATCTAAGAGGCAAAATACAACTGGATTTTGTCAAAAAGAGTCATAAACTAAGGTCAACTTTTGAGCCTAGAAAATGATAGTGTTTTTTGGAGGTCTCCAGAATACATATCACTTTCACTGGATATGCAATGTTTTGCTAAATCATTGGATCACTTCTGCAATGAAAGATAGTCCAAGGCTACTTTGCTTGGAGGGAGAGTCCATATCTTAGGAACAGCTCCTTTTAGAGGACTCCAATTATTTCTGAAGTCTTTTATATCCTGGTAGAATAAGCCTGACTCACACAGAAAGTGTTTACCAGTACAAGCAAATATTTAAAGATTCTTATGACAGAGCATTTGGGTAAAATCTACTTGTCAATCATCAAAAGACTATATTTTTACATACTGAGTCTTTTTTAAATAATAGCCTGCCTATTAGTCTTTGAATTGTTTTGAGTGAAAAAATCAATCACAGTTTTAAATCACTTGCTTAATAGTTCATTGGAAGCAGGGCCCTCTAAAGTGGGGCTTGATGAAGTTTACCAAGATAACTTCTCATAGTGAACACTATCCTGAAAGTGTTTTATGCAGAGCAATCCAATGCCTCAGGCAGAAGATATAAGCTCATGGGATTTCTATTTGTACTTAGCAGTATCCTAGAAATCAAAACTCCATTCTTCATCTCTTTTCTCATTCACCTAATTATGAAAATGTTTGTAATTGGTTTGATGCATGCTGAGGTATTAAGGTCCTGATAAGGAGTGTGTTATTTCTTACCCTTTTGGTTGACCCATCAGTAACTGATTTTTTTTCTGATTACATAGATATCAGTCATCTTACAGTCAGGCCAGTACATGATTGCCATCTCCTTTGATGTGGATACAGCTTATATTACTGACAATATTTTCAAGGGCATGTTTAATGTCTTCGTTCTTAGCTGGGAGGAGTCCTCTTTCCAGGTAACTCTATGTGCATGTACTAAATTGAAGGCATATTTTGAGTCAATATAAATGTTTGCTTCCTTTCCTTTGGTTATTCAGAGTTTTTGTCAGAAAAATAATGGCTTTCTAGGCTGATGTTTTTAGAAGCAAAATGTCAGTTTTTAATATCTGTTGTGCCATGACTACAGAGTTTCCAGCTATCCATTGGTCTTTGCCCATGAGTTTGCTTCTATCAGTAAAGAGGTTCCAGTTTATCTCAGTGATAGACTAATCAAGCCTATCCAACTTGCTGAAGAGTCTCCAAGACCTCTGAGTCATCATGTTGTACAGGTCCATTATCATTTGATGGAAACAGGATTCCTTGATTTAAGGTAGACATGATTTGTCTTAAAGTTGACATTTTCAATGTCAAATGGGATGGACTGGAACCTTCTTACACTCCCAATTGTCAGCTAACATCCACCCTTCTGTTTCAGCAGGACAGGACTTGATGATGTACAAATGCACTCATGCATTGACTGTGGGTTTCTCAACTTCTTGTGGTAAATCACAAGTGACAATCACAACCCAAAGGAAAGAGGACCCACATTTTACTGTGTGTTCAATCTGTTCTGACACATAAATTACTGATCACAGTTTGTCTTCAATGTGTGTAAGAGAACTTCAAGGACTGTACCTTGTATCTCATTTATATAGATTCTTAACACCTTTTATGTGTCAGGCAGGTTTAGGGCAGAGACTGTCATGAGGCTTTGTTTTAACTTCTCAAAGGTGGTTTGGAATTCTGATGTACAATTCTGATGTTTTATTTGTTCCTTTTAAGGACTCATATAAAATTTTAGCTATTAGTGCAAAATTAGGGGCCTTAATATGGCAGTATTTGACATTTTAAGTCAGATTTTTTTTATTGCTATGACTAAAATTCTGTACAAGAGCAATTTTAGGGGATGAAAAGTTTATTTGGGGTTCACAGTTTTAGATATCTCAGTGCAGAGATGGCTGACTCCGTTCCTCAGGGCCTGGGAATAGTTAGAACATCATGGCAGGAGAGTGTGGTGGATGAAAGCACCTGGGAACATGGTTCAGGAAACAGGAAGTGCTGTATTCATCAAGGAAAAATATAAACCCCAAAGGCATATCCCCAGGGGACATATCTCCTCCTGCCATACCCTGCTTGCCTAGTTACCACTCAGTCCCTACCAGAGGAATAATGCACTGAATAGGTAAAACTCTCATGACCTAATCATTTCACATCTAAACCTTCTTGCATTGTCTCATGTGTGAACTTTTGGGGAACAACTAACATCTAAACAATAACACTGACATTTCCAGGAACCCATGTACCTGTTTCAGGTTCCTGACTTCTGTAAGACTAAAGATAACCTGCTTTACATCTGATATCAAAATTCAGGTTTATTGTCTAATCTGGAATCCCAGATAGGTGACTTGTTACAAAATGTAGTAATTTTAGTGGACACCTCCACATAAGGTGTGGTTGTTTAATGCAGCAATAGAGAATTTGAAAATCTGAGTTCATAGTAGGGGTTGATTATAAGCAGATCATTCTCACACTGTAAAAAGATTTCTTTAACCATCCATAATCCTCATAGTTAACACTTTTGATAGACTTTGATTAAACAAATTACAAAAGATTTTTAAATCCCTGATGGAGAACAACACAGCAACACTGGAATGTTACTTTTGCATTGAATTCCTGTCATTCAAAAGTGGTGATTAGGAATTCCTTATCAGAGGGATGCAAAAAATTCATTTCTTAAAATTAACAAGTTGAACCAGCCATCGTTGCCTACTATTGTCATTAGTAAGGTATATATATTAGGTACTGTGGAATGAATATCTGACACAATTTTCTTTTAGCTCTCAGATCTTGCCCAAATTAGTATTAGTAGATTTTTTTTTAATTTAGTTTTTTAAACAGAGAGGATTTTGGTATTGCAGGGTATTTGTCAAAGCCAACTAAATCCATCTTTTAAGAAATTGTCCACAAAGACTTCATCTCTATTAGTACTTCTCTCTTCAGGGATACTGTTTCTTCAGGGGGTTGGGAAGGAGGTTACTGCCATGTTAAACAAAATCTTGTTTGAGATACTATTGATCATCTTTTTCAGGGTCACTTTGACCCATATAGTCTTATTTACTTTTTTTTTTTTTTTTAAGCCAGGGATTGTATCTAGGGGAGCTTAACCACCTTAACCACATCCCCAGCACTTTTTATTTTTGATTTTTATTTTGAGACAGGGTGTCACTAAGTTGCTTAGGGCCTTGCTATGATGCTGAGGGTGGGATTAAATTTACAATCCTCCTGCATCAACCTCCCAAACAGCTGGGATTACAGGTATGTACCATTGTGCCTAGCTCAGTAGTGTTTTTTTTTTTCTTAAAGCTCAATCACAAATTGATTTGTAAGTTTTAAAATATTGAATAATTTTATTTTTCTTTACATGAAATTTTTTTGTTTTAATGAATAAAAAGTTGACATTTTTACATATGTACACATGAAATATAAATATCATTTGACAAATATAATTTTGTTGTGTTCTTAACATGTTTTCATTACCCTTCAAATTTAGAATAATTGCCCTCTTCTGATAAACTTTTTAACATTTACAGTTTCTTCTGACTTTAATGTTTTTTTTCTCTGAAATCCAGGTCAAATAAACTTGGGTAAAACTTGAAATCTATTATTTACTGTGTGCTTCATAAAACATCATAAAAGATGAATACTATTATTGCTATCACCTTATTTTTGGTTTTATGAGTTAAGATATAAAAACTCTTAGAGTGATATGGATACATTTAATATGATCATAAAGGATTGATGCTGAGGCAGGAAAGATGGTGTATTATAGTGAGGCAGCATTTCTTTTTGCTCACTTAACCAGAACTCAAGCAGTGAAAATACTGCTTAAAGTAAAAAGACTGGAGTGGTGTTCTGCCTTAGCTAAACCGGAAACTGTTCAACTCACTAAATGGGTCTAAAAATGGTCACCCTGAGTTTATCAATTATCAGTGGACAGTCAAACCAGGAGTCATCTTGAGTATACACTACAGCTGTGCCAATGGAATGTGGAAACCCATATCTGGGAGTTTATGGTTAGGTCTGTGTAAACCTACCTGAGTCAAGTAAAGACTTAACTGAACCTAAAAACCCAGGAAAAATCAGAAACCGAGAGCATTTTGCCCTGGTGAACTCAAGTTGAAGTGGCTAGAGAACCCAACTGTTTCCAACCCTTTGACTCCTGTGGTTCACAGAAGCTCACAAGACCATCTACAAAAATCAGGAAGTTGATATGGTGGGTGTCAGGGCACTTGACTCTCTACTCACCTGCCTGACTGATCCTTGGCACTGCCTATTCTTGGCACCCACCTGGTCTGGCATCTGTCCAGTCCCCAGCACCCACCCATTCTGGTGCCCTTCCTGTTCCTGGTACCTACTGGGTGTCTGATATAACCCTGTCTGATTGGTGCCTGTGATCCCAACCTGCCTGGGGCCTCTGTCCCTCTGCCCCCAGTCTCCTGACCCCCTACACCTGACCTCACACCATGCTCCCACTTGACCTAATAATTTTGCAGCTTGACAGTCTGACTCATAGCCTGATCTGACAGACTGCCAGTTCCCTGCCAGGCCTGCCTGACCAAGCCACCTTCTTTGCCATCTGACCCACAGGCTGATCCACTCAACCCTCCATTTCACCACCTGACCTGCCCAACCCATTGCAGATTGACATCTACCAGGATTTAGAAGTATATTTATTGAACACTGCCAGGAACTCACTAAACAATAAAGCTACTGGGAATCCCACTAAAACTTAAGCCCTTGCAACCAGGAACTCCAAGCATGGGAACTTTAATCACAGAACCCAAAGGGGAGCATAACCTGGGAGTGGAATGGACAGCTCCTCCTATTCCACCCCTTAACAATCACCCAAGAAGGGAAGTTTAGAAGTTTTAAACACCAATTGGCAACTTGGTGAGCAACACAATAAAAAGGAAGGCCATGAAAGCCCACATCCCATATTCCCATGCTCAGCTTATACCTCAAGAAAAAAGTTCATTGTTTTGATGTTTTGTATTATTTGAATGTGTACTGATTAATTCATGTACATGAACACACACACACACCACACACACACACACACACACATTTTTTCTCTTCATTTATATAGCCTTCTTGTTGAAGGCTGTTATTTTTTAAGG
Source organism: Sciurus carolinensis (assembly GCF_902686445.1). Lineage (NCBI taxonomy): Eukaryota > Metazoa > Chordata > Mammalia > Rodentia > Sciuridae > Sciurus > Sciurus carolinensis. Next base: position 189,890 of record NW_025920334.1, read on the forward strand.
TTATTTATTTATCTTTTATTGTTTTACAGACTGTACCTTGATTCACCATACACAAATGGGGTACATCAATTTGTCTCCATGGTTGAAAACAATGTAGACTCATACCATTCATTCAATCATATATGTACATAGGGAAATGATGTCTGTCTTCTTTCACCATCTTTCATACCCCCTTCTCATTTCCTTCTACACAATCCAAAGTCCCTCCATTCTTCTCTCACTCCCACCCTCCAACCCCCATTATATATCATTCTCCACTTATCAGGGAAAACATTCAGCCTTTGGTTTTTTGGGGATTGGTTTATTTCACTTAGCATGATATTCTCCATTTCCATCCATTTATTTTAAATGCCATATTATTATTTTTTATGGCTGAATAATATTCCATTGTGTATATATATATATATAATCACAGTTTCTTTATCCATTCATCTGTTGAAGGACATCTAGGTTGGTTCCACAATCTAGCTATTGTGAATTGAGCTGCTATAAACATTGATGTGACTGTATTACTGTAGTATGCTAATTTTAAGTCCTTTGGGTATAAACTGAGGAGTGAGACTACTGGGTCAAAAGGTGGATCCATTCCAAGTTTTCTGAGGATTCTCCACATTGCTTTCTAGAGTTGCTGTACCAAATTGCAACTCTACCAGCTATGTAAAAGTGTGCCTTTTTCCCCACATCCACACCAACATCTATCATTGTTTGTGTTCTTGATAATAGCCATTCTAATTGTGGTAAGATGAAATCATAGAGTTGCTTTAATTTGCATTTCTCTAATTAATAGAGATGTTGAACACTTTTTTATATATTTATTAATCACCTGTATGTCTTCTTCTGTAAAGTGTCTGTCCACTTTCTTGATCCATTTATTGATTGGGTTCTTTGTATATTTGGTATAAAGTTTTGTAAGTTTTTATAAATTTTGGAGACAAATGTTCTATCTGCAGTGCATGTGGAAAAAATTTTCTCCCATTCTGTAGGCTCTCTCTTCACATTATTGATTATATCCTTTGCTGAGAGAAAGCTCTTTAGTGTGAGTCCATCACATTTATTGATTCTTGCTTTGATTTCTTGTGCTGTAGGAGTCTTGTTAAGAAAGTCTGATCCTAAGTCAACATGATGAAGATTTGGGCCTACTTTGTCTTCTATTAGGTGCAGGGTCTTCCATCTAATTCCTAGGTCCTTGGTCCATTTTGAGTTGAGTGTTGTGCAGGGTGAGAGATAGAAGTTTAATTTCATTTTACTGCATATGGATTTCCAGTTTTTCCAGCACCATTTGTTGAAGAGGCTATCTTTTCTCCATTGTATATTTTTGGCTCCTTTGTCTAGTATGAGGTCACTCTATGTGCATTCATCTCTGTGTCTTCTCTTCTGTACCTTTGGTCTGACTGTCTATTTTGGTGCCCATACCATGCCATTGTTGTTACTATTGCTCTGTAATATAGTTTAATGTCTGGTATTGTGATACCTCCTGCTTCACTATTTCTGCTCAGGATTGTTTTGGCTACTCAAGGTCTCTTGTTCTTCCAGATGAAATTCATGATTTCTTTCTCTATTTCTATGAGGAATATCTTTGGGACTTTAATTGGAATTGCATTGCATCTGTATAGAGTCTTTGGTAGAATGGCCATTTTGACAATGTTAATTCTGCCTATCCAAGAACATGGGAGATCTTTCCATCTTCTAAGGTTTTCTTCAATTTCTTTCTTTAGTGTTATGTAGTTTTCATTGTAGAGATATTTCACCTCTTTTATTAGATTAATTCCCAAGTATTCTATTTTTTTGAGGCTATTGTGAATGGAGTGGTTTTCCTAATTTCTCTTTCAGAGGTTTTATTACTTATGAATAGAAATGCATTAGATTTATGCATATTGATTTTATATCCTGCTACTATGCTGAAATTATTTTTTAGTTCTAGAATTTTTCTAGTGGAGTTTTTTGGATCCTCTAAGTATAGAATCATGTCATCCACAAATAGTGACAGCTTAAGTTTGTCTTTTTCTATTTGTATCCCTTTAATTTCTTTGGTCCATCTAATTGCTGTGGCTAATGTTTCAAGGACAATGTTGAATAGAAATGGTGAAAGAGGGCATCCCTGTCTGGTTCCAGCTTTTAGAGGGAATGCTTTCAGTTTTTCTCCATTAAGAATGATGTTGAGGGGGCTGGGTAAATAGCTCAGTCGGTAGAGTGCTTGCTTTGCAAGCACAAGGGCCTGGGTTCGATCCCCTAGCAACCAAAAAAATAAAAAATAAAAGAATGATGTTGAACATGGGTTTAGCATAGATAGCCTTTACAATGATGAAGTATGTTCCTACTATTTCTATTTTTTCTAGTATTTTAAACATGAAGGGGTGCTGTATTTTATCAAACAATTTCTCAGCATCTATTGAAATAATCATGTGATTCTCAACTTTAAGTCTATTGATGTGATGAATTATATTTATTGATTTCTGAATGTTGAACCAACCTTGCATCCCTGGGATAAACCCCACTTGATCATGGTGCATTATCTTTTTAATATATTTTTGTTTGTGATTTGCCAGTACTTTGTTAAGAATTTTTGCATCTATGTTCATCAGGGATATTGGTCTAAAGTTTTCTTTCCTTGATGAGTCTTTGTTAGGTTTTGGTATTAGAGTGATACTAACCTCGTAGAGTGAATTTGGAAGGGTTCCCTCCTTTTCTATTTCCTGGTATATTTGAGGAGTATTGATATTAGTTCTTCTTTAAATGTCTTGTAGAATTTGGCTAAAAATTTATCTGGTCTTGGGCTTTTCTTTGTTGGCAATCTTTTGATAGCTTCTATTTCGGTGCTTGAAATTGATGTGTTTAAATTGTGCACATCTTCCTGATTCAGTTTGGGAGGATCATATGTCTCTAAAAATTGGCCAATGTCTTTGATATTTTCTCTTTTCTTGGAGTATATATTTTCAAAGTAGCTTCTAAGTATGTCAAGTATTTCAATGGTGTCTCGTGATTTTTCCTTTTTCATCATGAATTCTAGTAATTTGAATTTTCTCCTCTTGCTAGTGTGGCTTGTGGCTTATCAATTTTTTTTTTTACTTTTTCAAGAAACCAACTTTTTGTTTTATCAATTTTTGAATTCTTTCTCTTTCATTGATTTCAGCTCTGATTTTAATTATTTCCTGTCTTCTACTAATTTTGGTGTTGATCTGTTCTTTTTCTAGGACTTTGAGATGTAATGTTAGGTCATTTAACTGTTGCCTTTTTAGATTTTTAATGTTTGAGCTCAGTGCAATGAATTTTCCTCTTAGTACTGCTTTCAGAGTGTACCAGAGATTTTGATATGTTGTGCCATTGTTCTCATTTACCTCTAAGAATTTTTAAATTTCTTCTCTGATGTCTTCTGTTATTATTGCATCATTCAATAGCATATTATTTATTCTCCAGGTATATGAGTAGTTTTTGCTTGTTATTTTATCATTCATTTTTCCACACCACTATCCTTGATGGACATAGATGCAAAAAATTCTTAATAAAATATGGGCAGAAATTTGGGTGCACTGGCACATGCCTATAATCCAGTGGCTTGGGGGAATGAGGCAGGAGGATTGTGAGTTCAAAGCCAGTCTCAGCAAAAGTGAGGTGCTAAGAAACTGAGTTAACCCTATTTCAGTAAAATACAAAATGTGGTTGGGTATGTGTCTCAGTGGTTAAGTGCCACTGGGTTCAATCTCTGGTACCCAAAAGAAAATTGCAATTATAATAACAGATTAAGTAGATATTTCACCATGGTCAACTGGGTTTTATCACAGGGATGAAGGGTTGGTTCAACATACAGACATCAATAAATCTAACACATCATAAATAAAAGACAAGAACCACATAATTATCTCTATAGATGCAGAAAAGACATTTGCCAATTTACAACATCTGCTCATGTTTAGAACACTGAAAAAACTAGGGATAGAATGAATTTACCTCACCATTGTAAAATCTATATATGACAAACCCAAGGTCATCTTTATTCTAAACAGAGAAACTGAAATCTTTCCCTTTAAAAACAGGAACAAGAGAAGGATCACTTCTATTTATCACTTCTATTCAATATACTTTTTCAAATTTTAGCCAGAGGAACAGAAAGAAATAAAGGAATACAAATAGGAAAAGAAAAGTTCAAACAATCTCTTTTTGCCAATAACATAATTCTATATGTAGAAGTCCCAAAAACCTCCACCAACAAGCTACTATAATTCATGAATAAATTTAGAAAAGTAGCAGGATACAAAATTAATACCTGTAAGTTGACTGCATTTCTCTACACCAATGGTTAATCAGCTTTAAGAGAAATTAGAAAAACTATATAATTCACAATAGCCTCCAAAAGATGAAAAATTTAGAACCCAACCTAATTACAATGACCACACTATCAACAGTGCTTTACAGATTCAAGGAAATCCTCATCAAAATTTCTGTGATGGGCTGGAGATATAGCTCAGTTGGTAGAATGCTTTCCTTTTAAACACAAGGCCCTGATTTCGGTCCCCAGCACTGCAAAGAAAGAAAAAAAAAAACCTCTATGATGTCTTCATAGAAAAAAGGAAGTCATGAAATTTATTAGTAAAAATAAGAGGCCCAGAATAGCTGAAGACATTCGTTGCAAGGAGTAGAAAGTCTGAAACATCACAATACCAGACCTTAGATTATACTGCTGAGCTATAGTAACAAGAACAACAAAAAATAGCATAGTATTGGCACCAAAGTAGGCAAAATGGCCAATGAAACAGAATAGAAGACACAGAAAAACCCTCATAAATACAGTTATCTCATGTTAAACAAAGGTGCTAAAAGGCACACTGGAGAAAGCATGGCCTCTTCAACAAATGTTGCTGGGAAAAATGGAAGTCCACATGTAATAGAATAAAAATTAATTCATATTTCTCACCCTACACAAAAATCAAATCTCAGTAGATCAAAGACCTAGAAATTTTACCAGAAGCCCTGTACCTGTTAGAAGAAAAGGTAGACCCAGAATTCCAACACATTGGCACAGGAACTGCTTTCTTCACAGCAAAAGAAACAATCAATAGCATGAAGAGAAACTACAGAATGGGAGAAAATCTTTCCCACCTCCATATGTTGTTAATATCTAGGACAAGCAAAGAATTCAAAAAGCTTAACATCTAAAAACAGAAAAAAAAATTAAAAAAAATTAACAAAGGGGCAAAAGAAACTGAAGAGACCCTTCCCAAAAGAATAAATATTTTCAACAAATATTTGATAAAATATTCAACATCTCTAGATATTAGAGAAATAAAAAATTAGAACTACACTGACATGCCATCACACTCCAGACAGAATGGCAAATATCAAGAATACTAATAAAAATAGTCATGAGGATGTGGGAAAAAAGGAATGCTCATACATTGTTGGTGGGATTGCAGATTGTTTCAACTCCTCTGGAAAGCAGTATGGAGATTCCTCAAGGAATGGAACCACCATTTAACCAAATTATCCTGCTCCTCAGTATATATCCAAAGGATTTAAAATCAGCATACTACAGTGACACAGTCACATTAATGTTTATAGGAGCACATTTCACAGTAGTTAAATTATGAAACCAACCTAGGTGCCCTTCAACAGATCTATTGATAAAGAAATTGTGGTACATATACACAATGGAATATTAATCCACCATAAAGAAGAATGACTTTATGACTTTTGCAGGGAAAGGATGGATCTGGAGAATAATATGCTAAGTGAAATAAGGCAATCCCCAAAAATCAAAGGTGAAGTGTTTTTGCTGATTATGTGAGAACTAAACCACATAAAGTGGGGGAGGATAAGAATAGAAGTTTAGTAAAGTAGACAATACTGAACAAAAGGAGGAAGTGGGATAGAATTAGAAAAGACAATAAATCAGGCATAATTTTTCTATGTACACATATTAAAATATCTTAGTGAATTCCATTATCATGCCCACCCACAAGAATAGAATCCTAATTAGAATAAGACATAACCCTTTCTTGTATAATTTTATCAAAATGAATTAGAACCAGTGTAGAAATTAGAACCAATATTTATTTTTAAAAATAACAGTTCTTTGAAAAATCTAGGTATGATTATCCTCTTATAAATATCATATAATATAATATATACATATATCAAAACTTAATTGCATGAATATGTATATATATATTTTTTGTGGTCCACAGGATTGAACCCAGGGCCTTGTGCTTGCAAGGCAAGCACTCTACCAACTGAGCTATATCCCCAGCCCTATAAATTTTATTTTATATTTTGAAAATAAGTTTGAATTAAAAGGAACAAAAATAAAAAAAAACAAAATCCAAACAGGATTGTTGTTACTATTTGATACTTTAATAGCATACATGAAATACCACAAAATATTTGAACTCAAATTCACTGGTAAATGTTTCCTTTTGTGGTCTATCTTGTTGCATTTCAAAATTTTATCTTACGCCACTGGAATTGAAATCACTAGAGAGTTTGTAACATATTCAGAAAACCCAGTTCCATCCCAGAACTACTAAATCAGATTTTACATTTCTTTTTATTGTAAACAAATGGGATACATATTGTTTCTCTGTTTGTACATGGAGTAAAGGCATACCATTTGTGTAATCATAAATTTACATAGGGTAATGTTGTTTGATTCACTCTGTTATTTTTTCCCTTCCCCCCACCCCTCCCACCCCTCCCACCCCTCTTTACAATCCTTTCTCCATTCTTGCCCCCCTCCCTAACCCTAACTCTAACCCTAACACTAACGCCTCCCACACCCCATTATATGTCCTCCTTCGCTTATCAGTGACATCATTTGTACTTTGTTTTTTTTGAAATTCGCTTATCTCATTTAGCATGAAATTCTCCAATTTCATCCATTTGCCTGCAAATGGATAATTTTATCATTCTTTATGGTTGAGTAATATTCCATTGTATATATATATACCACAGTTTCTTTATCCATTCATCAATTGAAGGGCATCTAGGTTGGTTCCACAATATGGCTATGGTGAATTGAGCAGCTATGAACATTGATGTGGCTGTATCTCTGTAGTATGCTGACTTTAAGTTCTTTGCGTATAGGCCAAGGAGTGGGATAGCTGGGTCAAATGGTGGTTCCATTCCAAGTTTTCTAAGGAGTCTCCACACTGCTTTCCAGAGTGGCTGCACAAATTTATAGCCCCACCAGCAATGTATGAGTGTACCTTTCTCCCCACATCCTCGCCAACACCTGTCATTGTTTGTATTCTTGATAATCTCCATTCTAATTGGGGTGAGATGGAATCTTAGGGTGGTTTTGATTTGCATTTCTCTTATTACTAGAGATGTTGAACATTTTTCCATATGTTTGTTGATTGCTTGTAGATCTTCTTCTGTGAAGTGTCTGTTCATATCCTTAGCCCATTTGTTGATTAGGTTATTTGCATTCTTGGTGTAGAGTTTTTTGAGCTCTTTATATATTCTGGAGATTAGTGCTCTATCTGAAGTATGATTGGTAAAGGTTTTCTCCCACTCTGTAGGCTATTTCTTTGCAATGCTGATAGTTTCATTTGCTGAGAGAAAGCTTTTTAGTTTGAATCTATCCCAGTTATTGATTCTTGCTTTTATTTCTTGTGCTATGGGAGTCCTGTTGAGGAAGTCTGGTCCTAAGCCGACATGTTGAAGATCTGGACCTACTTTTTCTCCTATAATCTGCAGGGTCTCTGGTTTGATTCTGAGGTCCTTAATCCATTTTGAATTTAGTTTCATGCATGGTAAGAGATATGGGTTTAGTTTCATTCTTTTGCATATGGATTTCCAATTCTCCCAGCACCATTTGTTGAAGAGGCTATCTTTTCTCCATTGCATATTTTTGGCCCCTTTGTCTAGTATGAGAAAATTGTACTTATTTGGGTTTGTGTCTGTGTCCTCTATTCTGTACCATTGATCTACCTTTCTATTTTGGTACCAATACCATGCTGTTTTTGTTACTATTGCTTTGTAGTAGAGTTGAAGATCTGGCATTGTGATACCCCCTGCTTCACTCTTTCTGCTAAGGATTGCTTTAGGTATTCTGGGTGTCTTATTCTTCCTGATGAATTTCATAATTGCTTGTTCTATTTCTGTAAGGTACATCATTGGGATTTTAATTGGAATTGCATTGAATCTGTATAGCACTTTACGTAGTATGGCGATTTTGACAATATTAATTATGCCTACACAAGAACATGGGAGATCTTTCCATCTTCTAAGGTTTTCTTTAAATTCTTTCTTTAGTGTTCTGTAGTTCTCATTGTAGAGGTCTTTCACCTCTTTTGTGAGATTGATTCCCAAGTATTTTATTTTTTTCAGTGCTATTGTGAATGGGTTTTTTTTCCTAATTATTCTTTCCAAAAATTCATCACTTATGTATAAAAATGCATTAGATTTATGTGCATTGATCTTATATTCCACTACTTTACTGAATTCACTTATGAGTTCTAAAAGTTTTCTGGTGAAATTTCCTGGTTCCTCTAAGTATATAATCATATCATCAGCAAATAGGGATAGTTTGAGTTCTTCTTTTCCTATTCGTATCCCTTTAATTTGTTTGGTCTGTCTAATTGCTCTGGCTAGATATTTGAAGACAATGTTGAATAGAAGTTGTGAAAGAGGGCATCCCTGCCTTGTTCCAGTTTTTAGGAGGGAATGCTTTCAGTTTTTCACCATTTAGAATGATATTAGCCATGGGCTTAGCATAGATGGCCCTTACAATATTAAGGAATGTTCCCCCTATCCCTATTTTTTCTAGTGTTTTGAGCATGAAGGGGTGCTGTATTTTACCAAATGTTTTTTCTGCATCTATTGAAATAATCATGTGATTCTTGACTTTAAGTCTATTGATATGGTGAATTACATTTTTTGATTTCCTCTTGTGGAACCAACCTTGCATCCCTGGGATGAAACCCACTTGATCATGGTGCACTATCTTTTTAATATACTTTTGTATGCAATTTGTTAAAATTTTGTTGAGAATTTTTGGGTCGATGTTCATTAAGGATATTGGTCTGAAATTTTCTTTCCTCGATGTGTCTCTGTCTGGTTTAGGTATCAGGATAATATTGGCTTCATAGAATGAGTTTGGGAGGGTTCTCTCCTCTTCTATTTTATGGAATACTTTGAGAAGTATTGGAATGAGCTCTTCTTTAAAGGTTTTCTAGAACTCGGCTGAGAACCCATCTGGTCCTGGACTTTTGTTTGTTGGTAGGCTTTTGATGAGTTCTTCTATTTCATTACTTGAAATTGGTCTATTTAAATTGTGTATGTCCTCCTCGTTCAGTTTAGGCAATTCATATGTCTCTAGAAACCTGTTGATGTCTTCAAAATTTTCTATTTTGTTGGAGTATAGATTTTCAAAATAGCTTCTAATTATGTTTTGTATTTCAATCATGTCTATTGTGATATTTCCTTCTTCATTCCGAATTTTGGTGATTTGGGTTTTCTCTCATCTCTTCTTTTTTAGTGTGGCTAAAGGTTTATCAATTTTGTTCATTTTTTTGAAGAACCAACTATTTATTTTGTCAATTTTTTCGATTGTTTCTTTTGTTTCAATTTCATTGATTTCAGCTCTGAGTTTAACTATTTCCTGTCTTCTATTACTTTTGGTGTTGGTCTGTTCATCTTTTTCTAGGGATTTGAGCTCTAGTGTTAGGTCGTTTATTTGTTGAGTTTTACTTCTTTTATTGAATGCGCTCCTTGAAATAAATTTTCCTCTAAGTACTGCTTTCATAGTGTCCCAGAGATTTTGATATGATGTTTCTTTGTTCTCATTTACCTCTAAGAATTTTTTAATTTCCTTCCTAATATCTTCTGTTATCCATTCATCATATAATAGCATATTGTTTAATCTCCAGGTGTCGGATTAGTTATGTTTTTTACTTTTTCATTTATTTTTAATTTCAATCCCTTATGATCTGATAGAATACAAGGTAGTGTCTCTATCTTCTTGTATTTGCTAACATTAGTTTTGTGGCCTAATATATGATCTATTTTAGAGAAGGATCCATGTGCTACTGAGTAGAAAGTGTATTCACTCTTGGTTGGATGGTATATTCTATTATTCTGGAACATATGGCTTATTGTTTTAATTTTATTATTTCACAGTTTCCTTTAGGATAATTCCTCCCTTTACTGATTTGCTTCTTTGTTTTTCATCTCTTCCTCATGAAATATTTGCTGAGAATGTTCTGTAATGCTTGCTTTCTTTTTGTAAACTCTTTAAGCTTTTGTTTATCATGGAAGGATTGTATTTCATCATCAAATTTGAAGGTAAGTTTTGATGGGTATAAGATTTTTGATTGGCATCCATTTTCTTTCAGGGCTTGAAAAATGTTGTTCCAGGCCCTTCTGGCTTTTAGGTTCTGGATTGAAAAATCTGCTGATATCTGTATTGGTTTCCACCTGAATGTAATTTGTTCTTTTCTCTCACAGCCTTTAAAATTCTGTCTTTATTTTGTATGTTAGGTATTTTCATTATATTGTTCCTTGGTGTGATCTGTTGTAATTTTGTGTATTTGGAGTCCTATAAACCTCTTGATCTTGAATTTCCATTTCATTTTTCAGATTTGGGAAATTTTCTGATATTATTTCATTGAAGAGTTTGTTCATTCCTTTGGTTTGTTTCTCTAAGCCTTCCTCAATCCCAATAATTCTTAAATTTGGCCTTTTCATGATGTCCCATAGTTCTTGGAGATTCTGTTCATGATTTCTTACCATCTTTTCTTTTTGGTCAACTTTGTTTTCAAGGTTAAATATTTTGTTCTCAATATCTGAGCTTCTGTCTTCCAGGTGTTCTATCCTATTTTTTGTGCTTTCTATGGAGTTCTTAATTTGGTTTATTGTTTCCTTCATTTAAAGGATTTCTGATAGGTTTTTTTCAATATCTCTAACTCTTTATTGAAATTATCTTTTGCTTCCTGTATTTGCTCTTTTACCTGTCGATTGGTGCGATCATTTAATGCCTGCATTTGCTCTTTCATCTCATCGTTTGCTTCCCTGATCTTTTTAATTATGTACATTCTGAATTCCCTTTCTGTCATTTCTTCTGCCGTGCTGTCATTGCATTTTATTGATGTAACATCTAGAATTGTTTGGGGCATTTTCTTTCCTTGTTTTCTCATATTGTTCAGGTGTTAGTGGA